>NC_056439.1:20322083-20552083 GCF_018296145.1 Oncorhynchus tshawytscha
TGCGAGTCTGTATCTGAATACTTCCATAAGGTAGGAGGAAGGTAGTGCCATGCACAGGCTGCTCTGTACAGTTATGTCAAAATATTAGTACGGGGAGTCTGACAACATCCACACTGTCAGGGGTGTGAATTGGATTCCAAATGTAGATGTACAAACTGGCACAGAGAATGATTTCAACATCAGATGGAGAGAGAGAGAGAGAGAGAGAGAGAGGTAGGAAAAAGGTTTCATGACATGGCTGGCCGTGTTTGTAATTACATGCTGTCATATAAAAACGGTTCATTAGTGGATACTGTTGAAAGATGACTGGGGTATTCCTTCCCTCCGCTGCCAAGACGGACCCTGGTGGGAAATGTGACTGGTACCCCCCTTCCCTCCCTCCCTCCCTCCCTCTTTCTTTCCCTCTGTGTGGAACACAAAACACAATACCTGCGCTTGTTTGAGGCACACAGACTCCAGCCGAGTGTGGAATAATAATAACAATACAGCTAAGCCCAGAGCCCAGTGGTGATGTGGAGAGAGACTACAGAAGACAGGAGTGCTAGGGCTCCAGGTCTGAGCCTGCCTGCGAGGTCTACTGTCAGAAAGCCCAAGCTTCATGTTCCCGCTGTGCATGCAAAGAGGCCATTCATTAAAAACAAGTCCTTCTTGTTATGAGGTCTAGCTATCAGTTGGACTGGACACAAGCCAATCCCTGTCCCCCAGGGGATTTTTTTTTGCCTGTCCCAGGAATGTGCCATGACTGGGAATGTGGTATTCCTTCCTGAACATGGTTAATGCAGGTCTGAAACTCGCTGCCCTCCCCACTACTTTGAAATGGAGTATTCCACATGCAGTGTTATACTGTACATCTCGATGTGTGACTCAATATCTCTGTTGGCTGGACTAATATGAAAAGCCTGGATTGTGATAATGTATGGCACTCTGTTGGCCTTGGACTGTCCATGTTTCAAATATCAACTTCGTATGAACACATACAGCAGCTTACACTGTTCTGACAACACTGTTCCAGCGTCAATCCTCACCACCAAATTTATCACCATGAACATCATTATAGTTACAAAGAAGCCATTTTGTTTTTTAGTTGATACACCATTTTTAAATAACATTTTGCAGTCGTTGCAATATTGCTCTCGAGCTAATCTACCTTATCTGTAAATAATTACAGAAACTTAACAGAAGCCCTTTTTTTTCTCTTGCGATTTCAGGTGGGCTTGGGGCCAGACCTTTAAACACACATTCAAATGGTATTCTCTCTCCACAGCTCCTGCAGCACTTTGGGCCCTTACGGGCATTTAATGGGTCTGATAAATAGGGTTCGCAGAGGGCTGATTTCTTAATGCTGATGTATGGTTCTGACGGGACAGGTGCTGGCTCCTCAGCTTCCTAACACCACTGTAATTAATCTCATGTGTCATGTGATGAACCTAAAGCCCAGGTGGAGCCCAGAACAGACCAGAACACATGAATTATACAATGGAAAATCTCAATGGTAATGATCTCCCACCCTGGATGCGCACGAAGGCACGTGGGTGCGCACACACGTGGACACATGTGCAAGCACACACACATTCACACACTCACAGATAGGTGACTTTGGTCTCCTTGATTTACATTTCTCTTTTATCTCCCTTTTCTTAGAAGAACCGAGTACTGGGCTCCACTTTGAATCACACTTTGGAATTGACAAAGAAAAACATCCTTGATACTTATGTATTTTCATGGATAAGAAGGATATGAGCCATATGTGATTCATTTGCAGCGTCATCCTTCCATTAATCTGCTGTGTGGGGTGGCGGTGTGACAGCCGCTGGTGCTCGGCCCTGTGCCACCCGAAGAAGAGTTATCTCCTCAGGTCCCACCCTCTGGTTAATAATTGGAGAGGAAAGCTGTCCTGTTCATTAATATGCCTCACAGTACCATCACTCACTGGCCTAATTAATGTTTACTGTGCTGTACAGCAGGCCGAATCATAGCAGAGAATGTCCGGATTGATCCTGGATTGTCATTAAGCTGTGTTTACACTTGATTTTGGATCATCATTTAGAGCTAGTGTCTTTGTGTGAGGATTGAGGGAAAGCAGCTCAAATTGTTTCTGATTATGTTCCGCTATTTAGCTGTGTTGATCCTGCATTGTCATAGTTGTGTTCATCCTGGATTGTCATTATGTTCTGTTGATCCTGGATGGTCTTGTGATATCCAGCATTTTCAAGAAGTAAAAAATACAAAATGTTCACGCAAAACTGGGAGTAACGGATCTACTGTGCTACACCGACAGGGGTGTCGTTGATTTAATTAATCGTGAGTTGGCCTCAGAAGAGAGCAACATGTTTGTTAATTGACATTTTCTCTCTCTCATGCTGGTGGTGGTAACATGTGGGAAGGTGTAAGGTCAGAACACAAACCGTCCTTCCAACTGCCCAGATGGGGCCCACAAACTGAGCAGGCTTGTACTGCTCCACTGACGCCATATGGAACAAGGAACAGAAAATGACTTATTTACAAACCCGCCGGCTTTTGTCCCTTCCGACACGTCGTTCCGACGAACCACACGTATCTTGAGCTATCATGAGGATAGATTTGGAAGTAGGGATTGGGATTTAAAGTTACCTGAGAGAGTTGTAACAGTTGAATGAAATCTAGAATCTGAGGTGGGGTGCATCCCAAATGTCACCCTATTACCTATATAGCGCTTTATGGGCCCTGGTCAGATAGAAGTAGTGCACTATAGGGAATAGAGTGCCATTTGAGATCTAGCCTGAAAAAGAACCAGTGTGAATCTGACTGGATCATGGAGAGAGAAAGGAACATTATGCCAGAGAAGATAAGAGCATTTTGTGACTTCACTTCACGAGCACTTCGTTTAGATCGGCAAAATCCACGAAAGTCACCAACTGACATTTTGAAACAGTGTAATTATGGGGTGAGCAACTGTTGCAACTCCTCTGTATTTTTAAAGGAAAGGAAGAACGTGATGGAGTGCTGTTTCCTTTGGCTAAAATTCCTCTCTGTATGATGCATGCATATGATGTGAAAGGAATGGTAATTGACAATGATAATAATCAATGTATCCATTTGAAGAGTCACTGGGGGACAGCATGTTCGGCTTTCTTCAGTGTCTTGCACTTTCTCTAGCTTCCCCATTGCTTTCTCCTACTGTAACTTTTCAAAATGTTCCTATTTTTCTCCTCTTAGCCCTACCCTATTTATCTTTCTTATCACCCTGGCTTCTCCTGTATATTTAACTTGCTCCTTTCTCCCCCTCTCCTCCCCGGGAGGAGGTACTGTATGGGCTGCAGCAGTCAGGCAGGAAGCGAAGCAGCTCTTGCTTCTCTCTCTCGCTCTCTCTCTCTCGTTTTCTCTGGTGTAACTAGCTATGTGTACACTCTAAATATTAAGGGTTCAACAAGGGTTCTTCTAAGATCCTCAAAGGTCTTAGAAGAACCGTAGTGTTCCTAGGCACTGAAAATTGCAGACAAAAGGTTCTTCCAAGGCCTGGGGTTCATCGAGGAACCTCCTTAGTTGCCCCACTGAAACATTTGGATTTGAAAGAACAGCAGGGGCAGGCATTTAACTGAACAATGTTAAGATCTCCTCAATTTAAGGTAAGGTTTTTCCCTTGTATGATCTACATTGATTTTGTTTTATGATGATACCATCTATATTTTCATATTTGTGCAAATCATTCAAAAACAGAAAATGTACACAATTCAATGGATATCAATCCACAAAGAGGTAATAATATGTAGGCTATAATAATTGGTTGAAGGCTAGCAGTATTGGGTGCAGATGAATGAACTGCTCACTTTTGTGTCTGTGTCTGCAGGTATACAGACGAGGAGGCATACACAGGTATGTCAATTGGTATTGATATGTTATGCAGATCACATTTACCATCCTCCTCCCTTACCTCTTCAATGAAAATCCCACAGGCCTCTACATTATGGACAAGGTATGTGTATGAAAACCATTATCAAAACAGCTTTTTTTCATTAACATTTACCACAAAAACCAAGGTATAAATACTGTTGTGCGCATGTTTTGTTAAACATCTGTTTTGGATTCACAGACTTTACCCTCCTTATACCTGATGAATATAACAGGAAACCTGTTCGATCACCATGCACTGCAAAATCATTAGAGGTATGGATACGGAGAACATCAACATGCCAGAGGATATACCCATTGGACTTGGGGCTCTGCTGGGAGTTTACCTCAAATTTACATTTTTTAAATTCTGCTTTCCCACTAAAATCCTAATAAACACTGACGACTAAAATAGTGTTATTGTTGTTATTGTAATGCATATTAATAATAACATGGGAAGAGGGGGTAGTTAAACAAACGTAGCCTAAAAGGTTCTTCAAAAGGTTCTTTGAGGATCCATTAAAAGGGGTTCTTTGAAGAACCCTTTTAAAAGGTTATTCGAAGAACTTGTAGTGGTTCCCCCACAGTCTCAATTTGAATAACCCCTAAAGGATCCTCCAGGAACCTTTACTTTTTAGAGTGTAGCAGGCAGCAGCCAGTGTCTTCAACAGTGTGAGAGAGAGCCCAGCTGAGAGAGAGACCAGCCAAAAGGGAGAAACCTGCCCATTGCTTGAAGCTATTTGTCTGTTTACTCAACCGTCTTTTGAGAAGGCATGGCACGATTATCACAAAACCAACATCAATCACAATAATGTATGTTCATCGACTCTCAAAGACAATAGCACTTGTTAATGTTTGTGTCATGGGGTGAAATGACATTACAACAACTGACGAAATAATTAAGCATTAGATTGTTAGATTGGACTGAGGGAGTGTTGTTGTGTTCTAGTATGGCCTGTGGGCCAGCCTGAGATTCATGCTGGTAAACTGGACTCCATGATGGTCTCTCAGGGTGCTATTACTGTAGCTTACTCTTCGTTCCATTACAACCAGTAGAGGTTGCATCTTTTCAGACAGGCTTTGTGTTCAGAACAGACCTCCATGTTTTCAGGCTAGAGATAGTGTCTGTTTCCCAAATGGCACACTATTCCCTTGATTCAACTCGTCAGTAAGTCGACACCTGTGGTTTACGAAGCATGTGACAATTAGATGTAATTGAATTTATAGTGCAATACTTTTGAGTCAAACTGATGATCTAAGAGATGGAACATCCACAGCAGGGAACTCCTTTGATGTCGGATGATGTCAAAATGGGTCAGACAAAGAATGTTAATGGTCAGAAAAGAGCACAGAGAGAAAAGACACTGGCAGAACTACAATGGATTTAGGTTGTAAAACTCAGAGTGGAATATCCCCAATCGGCCTTGATATCAAAGACAAAGTACGGTGAGGAGATACAGAGGGAGTTTTTTTGGAGAGAGTTGTGGCAATAGAGATGCGGGCAGAGGTAGAATTTGTCAAAGAGGAATAGGCATAATGAGTTGGAGAGAAGGAGAGATGAATGAGAAAGAGGGACGTGTGGAGTGTTGGATAGAAGGGGGTGAGTTTGAGAGAGGGGGGTAAAAAGTTTGTGCGAAAAATAAGAAATGAGAGAATTGAGTAGAGGGGATAGAGATTTGTAGAGAGGGAGGAAGAGTCGGAGGGACAAATAAAAAGAGAAGAGCAGTAGATGTAGTGAGAGAGAAAGCTAGAGAGAGAGAAAGAGAGCGAGCTCCTCTTTGCTCAATAACCCTCCCTCTTCTTTGCTCTCATCTCCCTCCTCTCCTGTCTGTCTGTAGCCCAGCCATTAACAGGCGTCTCTCTGTTACCAGTCTGCTTTCACAGCCTGCCATCCAGCTCAATGTCTGTTGTACCCAGGGCTTTTTTAGCCTGATAATTTGACTCTGACTGAGAGAACTGGCATATTGAACAAATTAGCTGATTGAACAATGGCACCCTTTCTCTCCTAGTCCCCGGGTCTGAGAAATATATTCATTGTTTTTTTCCATTTGAGGGGGCTGATTAGGTGTTATGGCTGTCTACATGTCTTGGTGGGTGTGCACAGCAAATTATCCAGTGTTAAATCTAACACTGACAGTGTTAAATTTAACACTGGTCCAGTGTCTATTCGGGTCCACACTTTTCAGCATTAAGGATAGGTGTCCCGCTAGCGGGCCAACTTCCGGTGAAACTGGAGGGTGAGCAATTCAAGTAAATAATCATAAAAATTATGGATATTAAACATTTAGGTACATATAAGTGTCTTATATCGGCTGAAAACTTAAATTCTTGTTAATCTAACTGCATTGTCTGATTTACAGTAGCTACTACAGCTAAAACATGACATGCGATTGTTTGAGGACAGCGCACCATATCAAAATATTTTTCCACCAGCACACATTCCATACATTCACAAATAACGATTAAATATTCACTTACTTTTTGAAAATCTTCCTCTGATTTGTCATCCAAAGGGTCCCAGCTATAACATCTAGTGTCGTTTTGTTAGATAAAATCTTTCTTTATATCCCAAAAGGTCACATTCATCATTTTGTCAGTAATGTAGCCTTCATCAAGTGAAGTCTTAACCTGTCTAGGACTGGGGTTCGCTAGCAGAGCCCCTCGCCAACAGCTGATGAAATTGCAGGGTGCCAAATGTAAATCAACAAAAATTTCATAAATCAAATTTCTCAAATATACAAGTATTAGGCACCATTTTAAAGATAAAGTTGTCGGTGATCCAGCCACAGTGTCTGATTTCAAAAAATGCTTTACAGCGAAAGCTCCACAAACGATTATGTTTGGTCACCAACAACTCACAGAAAAACCCAGCCATTTTTCCAGCCAAAGAGAGGAGCCACAAAAAGCACAAATAGAGATCAAACTAATCACTAACCTTTGATGATCTTCATCAGATGACACTCATAGGACTTCATGTTACACAATGCATGTATGTTTCATTCAGTAAAGTTCATATTTATATCCAAAAATCTTATTTTACATTGGTGTGTTACGTTCACTAGTTCTAAAACATGCAGTGATATTGCAGAGAGCCACATGAATTCACAGAAATATTCATAATAAATGTTGATGAAAATACAACTATTATACATGGAACTTTAGATACACTTCTCCCTAATGCAACTACGGTGTCAGATTTAAAAATAACTTTACAGAAAAAACGTATTTTGAGAACGGAGCTCAGAGCCCAAACCAGCCAGAGAAATATCCGCCATGTTGGGTAGTCAACATTATTCATAAATGGCATTATAAATATTCACTTACCTTTGATGATCTTCATCAGAATGCACTCCCAGGAATTGCAGTTCCACAATAAATGCTTGTTTTGTTCGATAATGTCCATCATTTATGTCCAATAGCTTCTTTTGTGAGGGCGTTTGGTAAACAAATCCAAAAGCGCGTTCAAAAAGTTATATTACAGGTCGAAGAAACTTGTCAAACTAAGTATAGAATCAATCTTTAGGATGTTTTTATCATAAAAGTTCAATAATGTTCCGACCGGAGAATTCCATTGTCTCTAGAAAAGAAATGGAACAAGAGATACCTCTCATGTATGACTGAGAACGAGGCTATAGGCAGACCCCTTAGTCAAACAGCTCCCATCTGGCCCCCCTTCACATGAGCAGCCTGAAACAACGTTCTAAAGACGGTTGACATCTATTGGAAGCCTTAGGAAGTGCAAAATAACCCATATCCCACTGTTTATTCGATAGGGGTGAGTTCAAAAACTACAAACCTCAGATTTCCCATTTCATGTTTGGATTTTGTCTCAGGGTTTTGCCTGCCATATGAGTTATGTTATACTCACAGACATAATTCAAACAGTTTTAGAAACTTCAGAGTATTTTCTATCCAATACTAATAATAATATACATAATATCTGGAACTAAGTAGGAGGCATAGCGGAATTTTTGGGGCCTTCTAGAACCTTTTTGAATGGTTGTTTATAGCAGGGTTTCCCCAAAATTTGAATGTATTTATTTCTAAGTATAAATATAAAACTAACAACAGGGATACTTTTTGCCCTTTTCTTATAAGAAAGGGTATGGGATACCCTCACTCAATTTGAGCCCAAATACACCAAGCCCTTCCCAGACACGGAGGTATTTAACGAGTGCATGGGACAGTATTGGAGGATTTGGCTATCCCAGCATCTATGGATAGCACTCCGTTCGTCATCCTCCTATTGTAGTGGGCCAATGAAAATATATCTTGGGAAATATTTTATGTTTTTTTGTCTGGGAGTCGGATTTACCAGCAGCAGCACCAGTGTCATCGGGGACGTGGAGCGAGGAATCTGAGCACAGGTCCTAGATATTAGGGTCTCCGCTGGCAATGTTTGGAGGTGTGGCTATACTGGTGAGACCACCTGTTCTTGTCCACCCAGGCAGCCGTCATCATCGGTGGAAGTGGATAGCCCTGACTCGCCCTCTTTGCTGGTAGAACCAGTGAACAGGGGCTCGTCTGTCGATGTGAATGAATGGCCTTTCCTTGGAGGCTTGTTGTTCTCCACACCAGCTGATGGAAATTGTTGCACGCTGATACATTTCAACAGTGAATCTCTTTTGCTTAGAGAGTGTGCCTCTTTTCTTATTTCTTTTTAAATGTTATATGTATTTGCCTCCGAGCAAATCTGGTTGCAAATTTTTATCTGAAATGATTTCCACTACAGTGGTTGTTCAACTAAAAGTTTTGATATTATGCTGCGGGATTTAGAGGTAATCAGTGGGTTAGTACTGTACCCCGCGTCACTGCTTCATTGCTCCAGACCAGCGCAAGGGGGTGTTAGAGCACTGATTATGTTTTTGGGTCCCAAGGCACTACTGTGTTACTGCCTTAATCACTAATCATCACACACAAACATGAAAAAAACAGTACAATAGTTTAATTGGCAGATTCATTTTTATTAATGTGATAATCACATGTAAAAACACACACATATCACCATCGCTACCAAGGATAGTGGGCGTGAACTTCGGGAGAAGCAGGGATGGAGTGGTAGCGGGAACTGCAACAATGGCTATGAGCTGGTGGCTGGGACACCGCCGGCCATGCAGTAGCCGATCAGGGGCACCGGAGTATACAGTTATTGGCTGAGTCAGGTGATCGAGAGGAGCAAGAGCAAGAGCAGCACACACGTATGTTGTGACAACCTTTGACCAGTTGTAGGATTTAGATTCTCATTAATGGAGACACCTATTTCCAAACCTTTTTCCATAAAACATATTAATACGCTAGAATGGAGTGGAAGTTATGAAACTCCCTCGACGTGGTTCTTTTTAAGGGAAAAGTCCTCAATGGAACTGACATTAGGCTAAACGTGGAGAATTATACATTTTCCTCTGTTGGCCATCAAGTAGCCTATTAATGTAAACTCAGCAAAAAAAGAAATGTCCCTTTTTCAGGACCTTGTCTTTCAAATATGATTCGTAAAAATCGAAATAACTTCACTGATCTTCATTGTAAAGGGTTTAAACACTTTCCAATGAACCATAAACAATTAATGAACATGCACCTGTGGAACGGTCATTAAGACACTAACAGCTTACAGACGGTAGGCAATTAAGGTCACAGTTATGAAAACTTAGGACACTAAAGAGGCCTTTCTACTGACCCTGAAAAACACCAAAAGGAAGATGTCCATGGTCCCTGCTCATCTACATGAACGTGTCTTAGGCATGCTGCAAGGAGACACGAGGACTTCAAACGTGGCCAGGGCAATGTCCGTGCTGTGAGAAGCCTAAGACAGCGCTACAGGGAGACAGGACGGACAGCTGATCGTTCTCGCAGTGGCAGACCACATGTAACAACACCTGCACAGGATCGTTGCATCCGAACATCACACCTGCGGGACAGGTACAGGATGGCAACAGCAACTGCCAGATTTACACCAGGAACGCACATTCCCTCCATCAGTGCTCAGACTGTCCGCAAGAGGGTGAGAGAGGCTGGACTGAGGATTTGTTGGCCTGTTGTAAGGCAGGTCCTCACCAGACATCACCGGCAATAACGTTGCCTATGGGTACAAACCCACCGTTACTAGACCAGACAGGACTGGCAAAATGTGCTCTTCACTGACAAGTCACGGTTCTGTCTCACCAGGGGTGAGATTTGTGTTTATTGCCGAAGGCATGAGCGTTACACTGAGGTTTATACTCTGGAGCGGGATAGATTTGGAGGTGGAGACTCCGTCATGGTCTGGGGCGGTGTATCACAGCATCATCAGACTGAGCTTACAGGGAAGACATCCTCGTCCGTCATGTGGTACCCTTCCCGCAAGCTCATCCTGACATGACCCTCCAGCATGACAATGCCACCAGCCATACTGCTAATTCTGTGCGTGATTTCCTTCAAGACAGGAATGTCAGTGTTCTGCCATGGCCAGTGAAGAGCCCGGATCTCAATCCCATTGAGCACGTCTGGGACCTGTTGGATCGGAGGGTGAGGGCTAGGGCCATTCCCCCAAGAAATGTCCAGGAACTTGCAGGTGCCTTGGTGGAAGCTTGGTGGAAGAGTGGGGTAACATCTCACAGCAAGAACTGGCAAATCTCGTGCCGTCCACGAGGAGGAGATGCACTGCAGTACTTAATGCAGCTGGTAGCCACACCAGATCCTACTGTTACTTTTGATTTTGACCCCCCCCCCCTTTGTTCAAGGACACATTATTCAATTTCTGTTAGTCACATTTCTGTGGAACTTGTTCAGTTTATGTTTCAGTTATTGAATCGTATGTTCATACAAATATTTACACATGTTAAGTTTGCTGAAAATAAACGCAGTTGACAATAAGAGGACATTTCTTTTTTTGTTGAGTTTATATGCCATTGTAGGCTACCATTTGATACAATAAATATGTTGAAATGATGATATCACTGGTGTCATTGCAAATTAATTTGTACCACTTGTGTAGCCTACCTGGTGCTGGCCAAACAATTTAATAAATAGGCTATAACTTAAGTTTATTGTTGTTGTAGCCTTGTGTTATTATGAACGCTTTAGATTGAAGTTAAAAGTAGTCAGATTAGGCTACAGGTAAAACACTTTAAAAAATGTTTTAAAAAACGGTTGTTGTTGACAAGCATATTCAGTTCTTACATATATTATTAATATTGAATTCAGCGAAATTGTAACCACATCTTCAGTAGCCTATTCCAGCAGGCTATTGGGAAACACAAGAACTTCTTATTACGAAATCGCCTTCCTATTCATGTTGAATAAATTAGTATATGTATATATTTTCCCACCTTTATTTAACCAGGTAGGCAAGTTGAAAACAAGTTCTCATTTACAACTGCGACCTGGCCAAGATAAAGCAGTTCGACACATATAACAACACAAAGTTACACGTGGAGTAAAAAAAACATACAGTTAATAGTACAGTAGAATAATAAGCCTATATACAATGTGAGCAAATGAGGCGAGATAAGGGAGGTAAAGGCAATAAATAGGCCATGGTGGTGAAGTAAATACAATATAGCAATTAAAACACTGGAATGGTAGATTTGACAGTAGATGAGTGGGCAAAGTAGAAATACTGGGGTGCAAAGGAGCTAAATAAATAAATAAATACAGTAGGGGAAGGGGTAGTTGGGCTATGTACAGGTGCAGTGATCTGTGAGCTGCTCTGACAGCTGGTGCTTAAAGCCAGTGAGGGAGATAAGTGTTTCCAGTATTTGAACTAAGAAAGCTGCTAAATTGTTCAGTTTACATCTTGTCTACATCTTGTCTAGGCTACTGTAGACTATATTAAGTCCGATGTAACCTTATAGGCTACCTGCCTTTATCTAAGCAAACTATGGCAACATTTTGTTAAAGAACCCAGATTTTTATCTGTAGCCTGTCTATTGAAATGACAAGTCAATCTTGCAAATGGGCCATTTATAACATCTGGCACATAATAACAGCACAATTGCCAGAAAATAGCCTAGCATTAGTGTTTTTATGTTCGTGTTTCTTGCGCAGAGATTTCGAGATCCTCTGTCCAAGATGGCGCCAAAGAGGATGGCTGACGTTTTACATGCTCCTAACAAACTGGGCTATTTTGTACATTTTTTAAACTTAATACATAATGTTGCTGCTAACGCCTCTTATGACCAAAAATATCTTCTGGACATCAGAACAGTGATTACGCACCTCAAACCTGAAGAAGATTTTTCCTTTAACAAGTCCAACGAGAAAGATATACTGCTTTCCCGGGAACAGGCCCAAATCGGTGTCATTTGCGTGAAGAAAAGACGGAGGAAAAGGTGTGCAGGTCGGCTGCCTTCTGAGAATCAGTACGTGAGGGAGTAAACTCCCACTGCGATCCGTTTTACTGGCTAACGTGCAATCATTGGAAAATAAAATTGATGAACTATGATTAAGATTACCCTACCAATGGGACATTACAAAATGTAATATCTTATGTTTCACTGAGTCGTGGCTAAACGACGACACAGATAATATAGAGCTGGTGGGATTTTCCATGCACCGGCAGAACAGAGAAGAAGCTACGTCTGGTAAGACGAGGGGTTGGGGTGTGCGTCTATTTGTCAATAACATTTGGTGCGCGATGTCCAATGTTAAAGAAGTCTCAAGGTATTGCTCACCGGAGGTAGAGTACCTTATGATAAGCTGAGACCACACTCAACTAACTCTATAAGGCCATAAGAAAATAAGAAAATGCTCATCCAGAAACGCTACTCCTAGTGGCCGGGGACTTTAATGCAGGCAAACTTAAATCAGTTATACCAAATTCTTACCAGCATGTCACATGTGCAATCAGAGGGAAAAAAACTCTTGAACACCTTTACTCCACACACAGAGATGCATACAAAGCTCTCCCCCGCCCTCCATTTGACAAATCTGACCATAATTCTATCCTCCTGATTCCTGCTTACAAGCAAAAACTAAAGCAGGAAGTACCAGTGACTCGCTCAATATGGAAGTAGTCAGATGATGCAGATGCAATGCTACAGGACTGTTTTGCTAGCACAAACTGGAATATGTTCCCGGATTCATCCAATGGCATTGAGGTGCATAACACCTCAGTCATAGGCTTCATCAATAAGTGCATTGACAACGTCCTCCGCACAGTGGCCGTACAGTAGTTCCTCCTTTAAATGTTGTACCCATTCCTCCACCGCAGGAGCCTCAGTCTGGCTCGGATGCCATGGTGCCAGGACCGGCTGGTACCCCATCACACACTGAAAAGGGGACACGTTAGTAGAGGAGTGGCGTAGTGAGTTCTGGGCCATTTCAGCCCAGGGAATGTATCGTGCCCACTCCCCTGGCCGATCCTGGCAATACGACCGCAGAAACCTACCCACCTCCTGGTTCACTCTCTCCCCCTGCCCATTACTCTCGGGGTGATAACCAGAGGTCAGGCTGACAGGGACCCCCAAACGTTCCATGAAAGCCCTCCATATCCGAGACGTGAATTGGGGGCCCCGATCAGAAACGATGTCCTCCGGCACCCCGTAGTGCCGAAAGACATGGGTGAATAACGCCTCCGCAGTCTGTAGGGCTGTAGGGATACCGGGCAACGGGAGGAGACGGCAGGACTTACAGAACCGATCCACAATCACTAGCACCGTGGTGTTCCCCTGAGACGGCGGAAGATCGGTCAGGAAATCTACGGATAGATGTGACCATGGCCGCTGTGGAACGGGGAGGGGTTGTAACTTCCCTCTAGGAAGGTGCCTAGGAGCCTTACTCTGGGCGCACACCGAACAGGAGGAGACATAACCCTTAACGTCCTTAGCCAAAGTAGGCCACCAATACCTCCCCTGATGGCTCCCCACTGTCCTCGTCACCCCAGGGTGACCCGAGGAGTGTAGGACGTGAGCCCACCGAATCAGTTTGTCCCAAACACCAAGCGGCACGTACCTTCGCCCCGCCGGACACTGAGGAGGTGCAGGTTCCGCCCGTAACGCCCGCTCGATGTCCGAGTCCACCTCCCATACCACTGCTGCTACCAGCTTTGAGGCGGGAAGGATGGGAGTAGGTTTGGTGGACCCATCCTCCGTGTCGTAAAGGCGGGACAGTGCGTCAGCCTTTACATTCTGGGAGCCCGGTCTATAAGACAAAGTAAACCGGAACCGGGTGAAGAATATGGCCCACCTTGCCTGACGTGGGTTAAGTCTCCTAGCTGCCTGAATATATTCCAGATTCTGGTGGTCGGTCCAGATGAGAAAGGGGTGCTTAGCCCCCTCAAGCCAGTGTATCCACACCTTCAGAGCTCTAACCACCGCTAGCAACTCCCGGTCCCCCACATCATAGTTACGCTCCGCTGGGCAGAGCTTACTTGAGAAGAAAGCGCAGGGGCGGAGTTTTGGTGGTGTACCCGAGCGCTGTGATAGCACGGCACCCACCCCAGCCTCAGACGCGTCCACCTCCACTATGAATGCTAGAGAGGGGTCTGGATGTGCCAACACGGGTGCATCAGTGAACAGCACCTTCAACTTGTTGAATGCTCCGTCCACCTCTGCTGACCACTGCAACCGCACCGGACCCCCTTCAGCAATGAGGTAATGGGAGCCGCTATCTGGCCAAAACCCCAGATAAACCTCCGGTAGTAGTTGGCAAAACCCAAAAACTGCTGCACCTCCATTACCGTGGTCGGAGTCGGCCAATTACGCACGGCCCTAATGCGGTCGCCCTCCATCACCACCCCCGAGGTGGAAATGCGATAACCCAGAAAAGAGATGGCTCGTTTAGAGAACACGCATTTCTCAGCCTTGACGTATAGGTCATGCTCCAGCAGTCTACCAAGCACCTTGCGTACCAGAGACACATGCGTGGTGTGAGTGGCCGAGTAGATCAGAATGTCATCGATATAAACAACCACTCCCTGCCCGCACAGGTCCCTGAGAATCTCGTCTACAAAGGATTGAAAAACCTCTGGAGCATTCTTTAAGCCATACGGCATGACGAGGTACTCATAGTGGCCTGATGTGGTACTAAATGCGGTTTTCCACTCGTCTCCCCTCCGAATACGCACCAGACTATACGCGCTCCTGAGATCCAGTTTTGTGAAGAACTGCGCTCCGTGGAATGATTCCACCGCCGTAGCGATGAGAGGTAGAGGGTAACTATACCCCACTGTGATGGCGTTTAGACCTCTATAATCAATACACGGACGCAAACCTCCCTCCTTTTTCCTCACAAAAAAGAAACTCAAGGAGACGGGTGAGATGGAGGGCCGAATGTACCCCTGTCCCAGCGACTCCGTGACATATGGCTCCATTGCCAACGTCTCCTTCTGGGACAACGGGTACACATGACTCTTGGGAAGCGCAGCGTTTACCTGGAGATCTATCGTACAATACCTTCCCGTTCGATAAGGTGGTAAATTAGTCGCTTTCACTTTACTGAAAGCGATTGCCAAATCGGCATACTCGGGGGGAATGCACACCGTGGAACCCTGGTCTGGACTCTCCACCGACGTGGCACAGATGGAAACTCCCAAACACCTTCCAGAACACTCCTCTGACCACCCCTGGAGAACCCCCTGTCTCCACAAAATTTTAGGATTGTGCCGGGCCAGCCAGGGAATCCCCAGCACCACTGGAAACGCAGGCAAATCAATAATAAAAAAAACTGATACGCTCCCTATGATTCCCCTGCGTCACCATGTCCAGTGGGACCGTGGTCTCCCTGACTATCCCTGACCCTAATGGCCAGGCTATTTAGGGAGTGCACGGGAAAAGGAGAATCTATCGGCACTAGCGGAACCCCTAACTTAAGGGCGAGTCCGCAATCCATAAAGTTCCCAGCTGCGCCTGAATCGACTAGCGCCCTATGCTGGGAAGAGGGAAAAAAGTGAAGGAAAAAGGTTAAGACAAACATGTGGCCAACAGGGGGTTCTGGGTGAGTTTGATGCTGACTCACCTGGGGTGATCGAGAAGCGTTCTGCCTGCCATCTCTACTCCCAGATGGACCCCCCAGCACCGATCAGATGTGTGTCCTCTCCGACCACAGTTGGTGCAGGGAAGGCCTCCTCCTCCGGTACCCCTCGGCACAGCCCCTCCCAACTCCATCGGAATGTGAGCGGAGGGGCTGGGTGGTGGAATGCACAGGACCCTCTCTGAACGCCTGAGGGCAGCCAGCAGATTGTCCAGTCGAATGGACATGTCAATCAGCTCATCCAGTGACAGAGCGGTGTCCCGACACGCTAACTCCCGGCGGACATCCTCTCGGAGACTACACCTGTAGTGGTCAATAAGGGCCCTGTCGTTCCACCCAGATCCTGCTGCCAAGGTCCGGAACTCCAGCGCGTAATCCTGGGCGCTCCTCCTCTCCTGCCTGAGATGAAATAGTCGTTCTCCCGGTGGGAAAACTCTGGATAGTGCTCCCGCGCTGAGTCTGAGCCATTCCAGACTGCGTTCGCCCACTCCAGAGCACGACCCGTGAGGCAGGAGATGAGGACACTCACCCTCTCCGCTCCCGAGGGAGTGGGTCTGACGGTGGCCAGGTATAGCTCCAGCTGAAGCAAAAACCCCTGGCAACCCGCCGCCGCTCCATCATAAGCCCTCGGTAGCGTCAGACGGAGGGTGCTGGAGTCGGGAGATGGGGAGTCCGGAGCCGGGATGCTGAAGGTGGAGAGAGGAGACCACTCCTCTCCCATCGGTCCATTCTCTCCATCGCGGATCCGATCCGATGGAGGACGGTGGTGTGGTGGAGAACCCGTTCCTCCATCGATGGGAGAGGGTTGGCTGCTGCTCCTGCTGACTCCATTCAATTTTTGGTGCGGGATTCTGTAATGCTCCGGGTGTCGTGGGTGTGGAGTCAGACGCAGGAGACAGAGAGTGCAAGGCTGTGCTCTTTTAATGCACCAACGCACCACAGGGTGCTCACAATAATAACGGCCCCAAACACGGGGAATGAGAAAGGTACAACTGAAATTTCACGACCAGGAACAAACACGTTCCTCTACATTAGAGCCGAAGGTTACAATCATTAATCCCACACAACAACCAGGCGGGCCGGCTGTCTAATAAAGACAAACTAATCATTCACCAACAGGTGCTACCAATAAACATACAAGGAGGGGGAGGAAAGACAATCAGTGGCAGCTAATAGGCCGGTGACGACGACCGCCGAGCGCCACCTGCCCGGGAAGGGAAACCACCCTCGGTCGAATTCGTGACAAGTAATGCCAATATGGGAGACTATCGAATGATTCTCAAAGTTGCCTTCTGGTGGTCAAACTAGCACTAACTTGCATTAACATAAAAAATGTCTAACAATTAAATAACATGTCATAGAATGTTGCAGTAGCCCGTAAGGTGTGCTACAGTATGACACAACTTTTAAAGGAGGAACCACTGTACATACATATCCCAACCAGAAGCCATGGATTACAGACAACATCCGCATCGAGCTAAAGGCTAGAGCTACCACTTTCAAGGAGCGGCACTAATCCGGATTCTAATAAGAAATCATGCTATGCCCTCAGATGAACCATCAAACAGGCATAGCATCAATACAGGATTAAGATTGAATCCTACTATACCGGCTCTGATTCACATCAGATGTGGCAGGGCTTGAAAACTATTACGGACTTAAAAGGGAAACCCAGACGCAAGCTGCCCAGTGTCGCGAGCCTAAAATACGAGCAAAATGCCTTTTATGCTCACTTCGAGGCAAGCAACACTGAAGAATGCACAAGAGCACCAGCTTTTCTGGATGACTGTGTGATAACGCTCTCGGTAGCCGATGTGAGCAAGACCTTTAAACAGGTCAACATTCACAAAACTGCAGTGCCAGATGTATTACCAGGACATGTACTCAAAGCATGTGCGGACCAACAGGCAAGTGTCTCCACTAACATTTTCAACCTCTCTCTGACCGAGTCTGTAATATCTACATGTTTCAAGCAAACCACCCTGTGCCCAAGGAAGTGAAGGTAACCTAACTAAATGATTACCGCCCCGTAGCACTCACGTCGGTAGCCATAAAGTGCTTTGAAAGACTGGTCATGGTTCACATCAACAGCACACTCCCAGAAACCCTAGACCCACTCCAATTCGCATACCACCCCAACAGATCCACAAATGACCCAATCTCAATCACACTCCACACTGCCCTTTCCCACCTGAAAAAAAGGAACACCTATGTGAGAATGCGGTTTATAGAGTACAGCTCAGCATTCAACACCATAGTGCCCACAAAGCTCATCACTAAGCTCAGGAACCTGGGACTTAACACTTCCCTCTGCAACTGGATCCTGGACTTCCTGACGGGTTGCACCCAGGTGGTAAGGGTTGGCAACAATACGTATGCCACGCTGATCCTCAACACTGGGGCCCCTATGGGGTGTATACTTAGTCCTCTACTGTACTCCCTGTTCACCCACAACTGAATGGCCAAACACTACTCCAACCCATCATTACATTTGCTGACAACACAACAGTGGTAGGCCTGATCACAATGACAACGATGAGACAGACTATAGGGAGGAGGTCAAAGAACTGGCAGTGTGGTGCCAGGGCAACAAGCTCTCCCTCAATGTGAGCAAGACAAAGGAGCTGATCGTGGACTACAGGAAAAGGAGGGCCAAACAGGCCCCCATCTACATTGACAGGGCTGTAGTGGAAAAGATTGAGAGCTTGAAGTTCCTCTGTGTGTCCACATCACTAAGGAATGGTCATGGTCCAAACACACCAAGAAGTCGTGAAGAGGGCACGACAAAACCTTTTCCCCCTCAGGAGACTGAAAATATTTGGCATGGATCCCCAGATCCTCATTAATATCTACAGCTGCACCATCAAGAGCATCCTGACCGGTTTCATCACTGCCTAGTATGGCAACTGCTCAGCATATGACCGTAATGCGCTACAGAGGGTAGTGCGTACGGCCCAGTGCATCACTGGGGCCAAGCTTCCTGCCATCCAGGACCTATACAATAGGCGGTGTCAGTGGAAAGCCCATAGAATTGTCAGAGACTCCAGTCACCCAAGTCATAGATATTATAGATATTATTTTCCACTATATTTTACAAATAAATTCATTAAAAATCCTACAATGTGATTTTCTGGATTTTTTTTTCTCATTTTGTCTGTCATAGTTGAAGTGTACCTATGATGAAAATTACAGGCCTCTTGCATCTTTTTAAGTAGGAGAACTTGCACAATTGGTGGCTGACTAAATACTTTTTTTGCCCCACTGTATGTATGTTCTAATGAATAGCTTTGTGTCTCTATGTACTTGCAAGGTCACCAAGATATGTTTCACAGACTGTTCATGGCACCACACTTCAAGGGGTCAAAGGGAAGGTCTATATCCATAAGGTTTGGTGTCCTTGATGTGTGACATACTGTATCATGACTCCAGATGTGGTACAATCCTGTACACTACTGCCACCTTCATATAGCATGTTGAACTTGCAGCACCTGACTCACTGCATATAGCCCACATACAGTGGCTTAAATTTCACGATTCACATACAACCTTTACCAAAGATCTTCCTTTACAACCTCAAACCCTGTAGTCTCTCAAATAAGTGCCATATAAAATGTACAAATACCAGCTTGATGATGTTTCATTTCCAGTTGTGGAACACTTAACAAGACAGAAATCATTATGCTATCCTGTATTGAGTTAGAGAGTATATAATACATATATTTAATATCAGACAGTGCTTTGAATATGTGTTCAGCACCACTGCGTTTGTTCATTTAGCAGCTGCCTCTGTACTTAAATGGGCAATAATGAATTCAAACAACAACAAGTTATAATATCATTCATTTAAAAGTTTTAAAAATGAACCTACCAATTCCAGATTGTCCCTTTAAAGCTTTAATTCTGTGGGCTACATAGTCTCATTATAACACAGATTATACCAACACCACCCAAATAAACCACCATGAAGGACATATTGTCAGTGAGGGCCTGATATGGCCCATCACTTCATGATTTAGTAACCAACAGCCAGATTTAAATATCATTTTAATTATGGAAGTGGTCGGAGAAAGAGAGCAGATGTGGTGTTTGGCAGTTGAACTTAGAGCCACAAAGCTCCTGGTAATGTCACATAGAGACAGTGGACACAAAATACTAATGATAATATTGACAGGTTAAAGACCTGTGTGTATTTGTGTGCATGCATGAGTGTGTGTTATCTACATATTTGTGCCTCACCATCTGGATTCGGTCTTGTGTAGAAAAATGTGAAATTGTGTTTTTTTTACAAAGGATAAAGTAGAGAATGAGAGCTACAAAATGGTATATCATACATTGCATTTGAGGAACAATGGGAAAGTATTCTGCTTTGAAAGTTGATCAACTTGTAAACTCACTTTTCAATGTTTTTAAAGACCTTTTCTTTGTCTACACCCATTCAGCATCATTCACACCCTCTTAAGCTTTAGCTCCACCCATCTCATTTTGCTCTCTGAGCGAACACTTGACTTTCTGGCCAATGATTTGTTTAACTCTGGATAACATGAAATGCTTTTTTTGCAGACACCAGCCATATTCAACGGGTGTTGTACACACGTCGTGTAACGTTAGCTAATGAACTAGCCAGGTAACATTAGCTAGTTAAACAACAATGAAGAAAGTGCCAACACGGCCTAACATTAGGCTCAAACTAGAAAAGCAAACAGCTCTGGGAAACTAACAATAACGTCTGCTAGGGAGCCAGCCAGCTAACGTTAGCTAGCTAGCTAACAGTACACTTTAGCTTAAGACATATAGCTAGCTAGCTAGCTAGGTAAACAATGAACCTAGCTAGATAAACAATGTTTAAGATCACACACATCGCGTAACGTTAGATAACGAGCCAGCCAGCTAATGTTAGCTAGTTAAACAACAATGAACATGGTGGCAACAATGCCACCGTGCTAGGCACTAACCAACCAGGTACAATATTAGCTAGCTAACATTAGATTCTAACTATTTTTAAAAAACAGCTCTGGGAAACAAATAATAACGTCAACAAGGGGGCCAGCCAGTTAACGTTAGCTAGCTATCTAGCTACTTTAGCTTGAAATGAAACCACTTTCTGTCAAAATTAGAAACGTGTAATATTTGAAATTGTAACTGGATAATGCTAGACTATTTTACATGCAGACATCACCATGCATCATGGACGCGTGTCTCCCTGTCAAGAATGCCCTACGATGGTTGCCCTTAGTTTGAAGATGTAATCTTCAAAAAACAGGTGTTTCTCCATCTCTTTAGCTATTCATACTCTGTTTCCACTGATTTCAAAACTTGATCCTCCAGAAAATGGAGAGCAACACTTATGCAGCTCCACTACACAATACATTTTTTTTAAAGCTCCGTTCGACAGGATTACCAACGCTCAAATAGACAGATGCCTTCAATATGGCAGACCAATCCAAATTCCTCTCTCCACATGTCCAGCCCACTCATTTTCTCAGCCAATCATGGCTAGTGGGAATGTTACTGTCTTTTTCTGTAGCTTAACAAACAAGCCTCGTAATTTAACTTTTTTTTTCATATTTACAGATGGCATACAAGTTTGTTATTAAGGCACATGTTCCAGGAGGCATTTCTGCCAAAAAACGCATTTTGATCAAATTAAATTAAAAGGGTTAAATGGCTCTCCTGGGAAGTCGTGGCTTGCAAAATACGCCTAGTTTTCTGAAACGGGTCACATATACTAAATAAAACAAAGTATTTGTACAACAGTGCAGAAAATGTGGTTTCTAAATATTGTGTCTTAAACTGGATTTAACCTCATGTCCCTGAATGTTCCATAGTTCCCTAATCTACCTGAAACCTACCGGTCAGATGAAAGTTTTTGTACAAAATCCTAACTATATTTGCAAGTACGGTGTCCAGTAGAGGTCGGTGTTGCAAATCAGCTTGGAATTGAAGAAAGCACAGGAACCATGGCGAAATCTGTGGGATCTCGCGTTTTGCAAAATACGTTTTAAAAAGCACGTGATCAAACGAAGCTTCAGACATCACTGATGACATACTTCTGATAAAGCAATACACGCATAGGGACACTGCTTCGAAGTTAACTGCTTAGCAATTTTGATGCTTGCCTCGGACCTATATCGACATAACATGAAAGGCCGCTTAGCAAGGAAGAAGCCGCTGCTCCAAAACCGCCATAAAAAAAGCCAGACTATGGTTTGCAACTGCACATGTGGACAAATATCGTACTTTTTGGAGAAATGTCCTCTGGTCTGATGAAACAAAAATATAACTGTTTGGCCATAATGAACATCGTTATGTTTGGAGAAAAGAGAGGGAGGCTTGCAAGCCGAAGAACACCATCCCAACCGTGAAGCACAGGGGTGGCAGCATCGTGTTGTGGGGGTGCTTTGCTGCAGGAGGGACTGGTGCACTTCACAAAATATATGGCATCATGAGGAAAGAAAATGATGTCGATATATCGAAGCAACATCGCAAGACATCAGTCAGGAAGTTAAAGCTTGGTCGCAAATGGGACTTCCAAATGAACGATGATCCCAAGCATACTTCCAAAGTTGTGGCAAACTGGCTTAAGGACAACAAAGTCAAGGTATTCGAGTGGCCATCACAAAGCCCTGACCTCAATCCTATAGAAATTGTGTTGGCATAACTGAAAAAGCGTGTGGGAGCAAGGAGGCCTACAAACCTGACTCAGTTACACCAGCTCTGTCAGGAGGAATGAGCCAAAATTCACCCAACTTATTGTGGGAAGCTTGTGGAAGGTTTCCCGAAACGTTTGACCCAA
The DNA here is from genome assembly GCF_018296145.1 of Oncorhynchus tshawytscha. NCBI lineage: Eukaryota > Metazoa > Chordata > Actinopteri > Salmoniformes > Salmonidae > Oncorhynchus > Oncorhynchus tshawytscha. The sequence continues at coordinate 20,344,690 of NC_056439.1, forward strand.
GTTAATCAATTTAAAGGCAATGCTACCAAATACAAATTGAGTTTATGTAAACATCTGACCCACTGGGAATGTTATGAAAGAAATAAAAGCTGAAATAAATCATTCTCTCTACTAGTATTCTGACATTTCACATTCTTAAAAAAAAGTGGTGATCGTAACTGACCTAAAACAGGGAATTGTTACTTGGATTAAATGTCAGGAATTGTGAAAAACTGAGTTTAAATGTATTTGGCTAAGGTGTTTGGAAACTTCCGACTTCAACTGTATTTAAAACCAGACACAGATGAAAGGACAAACATATAAGTATCTTTGCCATATATGAATAAGATCAACTTTTAATTATATTTGCTGACATCCTACGGTCCAATTTTGGCACCAGTAGAGTACCTACGTATATAAACCACGCCTCTCCACAAACATGCCTTCTCCGATGTTGGTTACAAGTGCAAACTTAAATTAGGTAAGATAATATAATTTTACCATTGGTGTATTCAAATTTGAGTTAAGGTGATGTCACATTGTCACTCTGATAATTAATCCAAGTGTTTGACATGGGGGAGGGGCCCAGCAACTTTATGATCAAACTTCAATTTAGAAGCAACAGTAATTTTTCGTACTTTGGTCATCATACTTTGATCTGGTTTCTTTCAAACATCACCCAATTGAATGAAAATCATGATTTTACCTCTGGAACAGCTTGGGGTCCCTGAAGAGGGATTTGAAACTGACTGACTGATTTAGTCAACCAACCATTCTCAATTGGCCCAAGGCCATACGTGAGTCTTTCATAAACCAGCAACACTCCATAGTCCTTCATAATAAATCAAAATATGGCCTAACACAACACATTACATAAACTGGAATGACACTCATTTAGGGTTGTACAAAAAGACCAATGTGAAAACCACACCATAATTATTTTAAAACAATCCTCCTCCCCTACATTTGAATTATCACTAAAAGAGCAAAGAAGCCATTTGTGAACTGTAAAGAACCATTGAAGAGCTCAAAGGGTTCTTTGAGTCATTATGGTTCCACATAGAACCATCACCATTCCCAAAGAACTGTTGAGGAACACACATTTTTTAGTGTGTAGTGTAGGACGGCTAGTCATCTTGAAATGGTGGGAGAGACAGAGTGAGAAACGCTTAGGTGTGCGCCAGGGTGTGAGGGAGAGAGTGCGTGCATGCGTGCGTGCGAGAGAGAGAGAGAGAGAGAGAGAGAGAGAGAGAGCAGTTGGGAAAGATCGCTATCAGCTGAATTCATTACAGTTAACGTCTCCCATGGGTTTCAAGGGGAAAAGGCAATTCTTGCATTAGCAATAAACAATCCAATGTTAGTCGTATATGGCTAGGAAATCGGGCTGCTTTCTTGAGAACTGCGCGCAGTCGGTTCTTTTGGGTGTACATGAAGGGGTGGGAGACAAAAGTCCCATCTCTCCGCCGAATGTAATCCTTTAATCTTTTGAAGGCAGCGCTGAACTTGGTGGCGCCTCTGAACCAGCCCGGGAGGCGAAGGACTGCTGCTGTGGCATCGCCAGCGGAGTACAGGAGTAGCGGAGCATACCGGGGATAAACTGAATCGTTGCCCGGACCAGCATGCCCCCCCACAACAACCACCCGCCTCCGGGAATTCTCGGTCAGAGCCGCTAGGACCCTGGAGTACACCAGTCAAGATGTGGAAGCCTGAAAGCCTGACAGAGTGAAAGCCTGCGCTGGGTGTCATTTACGGGGGAAACGGACCAGGGATAGTTCACCATGCCCCATGGATATACAATAAAACGACGTTCAGCATTCCTGAAAAAGGTGAAGACCATCTTACTGCCTAAAACCAGTTTTATCGCTGACATCTGGATGTGCGTTATTAAATACCTACAGCGCTGTCCACTATAGCCTAATAACACTACGGTGGTAAATATACATATATTTTAAAACTTTAGCTAAAATAGGATAAATTTGATTTCACGCATATTGTTTATGTTTTACGCACAATATAGCCTATGGTTTTGTATTTTTTTCCGACATGTAAAACAAGCCTATATGAAACACTGACTACATATTCTTTTTAAATGTACTTTATATGTATTTTCCATTTGATTTCAAATCAAGTACTTCAAGTGAGCCGTTTCAGACAAATCTATTGGCATTGTGAGTGTCGTTTTTCCCTTTTTGCGCAGCGTTTGAAATTCACCTGCGGTTCGTGACATATTGGTAATGATAAGGAACTTTTACCTACGTACGCTGCTATTGACAGCTGTAACTGACATTTATTTAAATTGCTGGCTATATTGACACATCGGCTCAGGATTCTATTTAAAGATGTTGCCAGTCCAGTGCTTCACCTGGATTAGGGACAGAGTTAGGTATTCACTATCCAGTTCAGAAGCTGATGATCCGTGTTACACAAAAACAAATGGTTATATATAGTGCCAAATAAGGGTTATTTGGCTTGTAACAATAGTGGAACCATTTTTGATGCTATATAGAACCGTTTTTTGAAGGTTCTACACAGAACCATGCTCATACGGTTCTAAATGGAACCTTTATGGTGCTATTATGAACCCTTGTCTACGGTTTTTATAAAGAACTATAAAAAAAGGTTCCATATAGCACAAAAAAGGGTTCCACTATGGTTTCAACCCTTTTTAATGGTTCTTTATAGTATTTCTATTTTGCATTTATTATTGATCCCCATTAGCTGCTAACAAATCAACAGCTACTCTTCCTGAGGTCCAGCAACATAAGACAGTTACATACAGTTTCAAATACTACATGATATTACATTATATAACACCTTACCCAACACATACAGTGTATTCCCTCAGGCCACCATTCCACCACCACATATTTACAATACAACATACATGTCCACATGTGTAGAGTGTGTGTCCTATCATGTGTAAATGTGTCTGTGGAATAGAGTTCTATGTAGCTATGGCTCTATGTAGTACTGTGTGCCTGCCATTGTCTATAGTACCTTTACTGAGAATGTTTTTTTTTTATAGAACCATTCTCAATCTCTAAGGTTCTACATGATGAAGAACCATACAGGGTTCTTTTTTCTGGTTAGCCAGAAAGAAGATTATTTTTAAAAACAATTTAGTCCATAGCTCATTAGTGACACAAAGCCATATCTGAGGGTTACCTGAAACACCATTACCAGCTATAATCATTTTAGTCATATAATAGCATAACACAACAGATTAGATAAACTGGAATGACACTCTCACTCAAGGTTGCACAAAAAAAGCTGTGGGCAAACCACACCCCAAAATATTTGAATGAGCTGCCACCCGACATTTTAATTACCACCAAAAGATGAAAGAACCCTTTTCTGTATAGCAAACAACCATTAAAGGGCTCAAAGGGTTCTTTGGGTCAGTATGGTTACACATCGAACCATCATCCTTCCCAAAGAACCCTTGAGGAACACTAGTTGTCAGCCAGGCTTCGTTTCCTCCTGTCCTGGCAGGGTAAAAAGTAGAGGTTTACACTACATTATCAGATAATGTCTTGGACATTTTCAATGACATTTGAGGAAATGACAGCCAGCCAGGTGTAACTTCATTACTTGTCCCCATCTCTCTTCTCTACCTTTATAATTCATGTGGTCATATCTGGATCTCTGTCCCAGAGTTGTCATGCCCATAGGAGGCACAGGGACACATTCCCCCTCAGATTAGCCCAGTTTTTCTCCCTGTAACACTACTAGCCACCTAGCAATTATATGAGGTTGGCTTTAGCTAGCCCAAATAGGTTCCCGATCTCCAAACTTCATAACTAGCTACCAAGAGGCCATTTCAGGCTATCAATCAAGTTAGAGTAGCTAGCTTCCCTAACTAGTTTAGCTGGCATGCATGCTGGCAAGGTTGGAAGACTTAAGAAAAGCAAGCAATAACTAAATGTACAGAATAAGACTCACATTCCTTTCAACCTTCAACCCAGAATTTAGCAGAGATGTAGAGAAACATATTTTGTTTCTTTAAAAAAAGAACCCCCAGTCATGAGATACAGACAGCTAAAGAGGTATGCTTAGATATGCAGAAAAATATAAATTTTTGTTTTTTACATAGAATTAAGCATAATGATTATGGCTATAGAATGCAGTAAAAAGCAGGTTCAGGTTTTTGAAAAATGCTAAATTCTTCAACTTCAGTGTGTGTGTAGGGGGGGTAGCCCCCCTCCAGACTACCCCCCCAGCCATCCTCAAGTACTATTTTTCCCCTCAGATTTTTTGGGTTGCATGACGCCCCTGCTCAGCCCCTTCGGCTTTAAATATTGATACTGCTTGGGGTTGCATAGGGTAGATATCGTCAGTTATGGGAGGTGGATTTCAAGTACATTTTTTACTGCTTGAATACAACTGAATTAGCCACTCATGTTTAAATGTGAATCATTGTCTTACATGGGTCGTTCTTAAATTGCAGTGGCATTTGCAACCATACACAACACATTAAAAACTATTAATAATAGTTATGCAACAAACATGTTTTTGTTTATATTGAACTGTTTATTATTGATAAAACATAATGCAAGTCCTTTACTACAAGACTGTATACTTATTCATCGCTTAAAGTACTAAGGCAAGCAAACAGGCTTGTCCTAGTAGTGATGTGTAGAGTTGTATGGTTGTTTTGGGGATTTAGAGATATCTATTATTTAGAATGTTAGAAAGTGAACAAAAGTATTTCATATTTTGTATAGATCAATAGAACAAAAAAGGCAATTTAAATAAATAAAAAATGAGCAGTATAATGTGTGTCCCTCAGTTCTATGTCATTGGTGTTAGCGCCTTGAAAATCACTCATTACAAAGATATACAGGGACCTTGAGTCTTCTCTCTAGTGGCAAATTGTTATCGGAGGAAGGGTCTATTTTAAAGAAAATTATTAGTTAATCACACCTTTTTAGTATGTCATACATTTGAGGATTCCATTGATCATTTGGTGTGTCTAAATCCAAAGTGTCACTTAATTTTACAAAATTTAAATGAAGGGCAATAACATTGTCAGAAAGATTATTAATCATATCACTTTAGCAAAAGATGTTTAAAGTATTGATAACCTTAGGATTTAGCATTTGTGACCTCCATTTCAGAAAATCCTAATTTACCTAAAATATCTTGTTGGTGTTACCATCATTGATGTTATTACTCTTACCAGTGGCACAATGTTATCATTGTGGTAAAAATGATTAAACATCATTAAGCTACCATATTAGTTGGTTTAGAATAGGATGTATCCAAATATTTTTTTCTCCCAAATGCCACTGTATTTCAAGAATGACCCACATGCTCTTTTGTATCTGGTATGATGTCAACTCTCCATTTTATGTTTTAGAGCATAATTGTCATCAATGGCATATATAGGCAAATCAACTTCACTGGAGTATTGTTGCCCATGCTTTAGCTTCAGTTGCAAGATTCTGTTCCCCCTCTAACTAAAACAACTGAATCACAACATTTCGAATTTGAATAGAACTGACGTGTGTATGTGTATGTGTGCATGCATGTATGTGTGTTTTGAGAGAGAGACATTATGAAATGTAATTCTTCATGTGTATCTCTCTCTCTCTCTCTCTCTCTCTCTCTCTCTCATTACTATTGGAGGACTGTGCAGTGCTTCTTGTGAGTGCAGTGGAGCAAATCTCTGCCCATCACCGTGGCATTTGACAGATTAAACAGCTCAATGCCCAGAGCCAGTGATCTCTTTAGCATCACTCACTTACTTCACCACTATTCAAAATACATTTGGGAGCTTTTCTTTATTCCTGACTCAATTTACTTTACTTATTTATTGATTGATCTATTTATTCATTTATGCATGCATCTGTTTTCTATTTATTTCTCTCTCTCACTCTGATTATTTCATTCAGCATTTCTTGCCAGCTTCAGCACATGCAGCAAAAAAATTGTTCTATACATTTTAAAAAGTTGAAAATGTACAGGTAATTGCCAAAATAAAGAAAACAATTGAGTAAATTAGGGATACAAAGTCTATTGAAAGCATGTGCTTCCACACAGGTGTGGTTTCTGAGTTAATGAAGTAATTAAGATCCCATCATGCTTAGGATCATGTATAAAAACGCCCAGTTGCCGATTCTTTTGGCTACCATGGCTAGAAGAAGAGATCTCAGTGAGTTTAAATGAGGGGTGTCAAACATGCATTGCAAGTTTCAAATGTGTATGTACGTGTGTGCACGCACGCGCAGTCCTTTCTCGAGGCAGGAGCTCAAAATAATAAAAGGGCATTCCCCCTGATTCAATTTTGTTTTTTACTTTCATAATTAATATCTTGAGTTTGGTAACATAACAATTAGCTCTGTAGTGAACGTTTTACACAGGCCTATTTCTTTTTGCAACAAAACACATTCACTCATAATCACAAATTATAAGCAGGCTACACTGAACAATAATATAATTGCAACATGTAAAGTGTTGGTCCCATGTTTCATGAGCTGAAATAAAAATTCCCAGAAATGTTCCATACGCAAAAAAAGCTTATTTCTCTCAAATTTTGTGCACAAATTTGATTACATCCCTGCTAGTGAGCTTTTCTCCTTTGCCAAGATAATCCATCCACCTGACAGGTGTGGCATATGAATAAGATGATTAAACAGCATTATCATTACACAGGTGCACCTTGTGCTGGGGTCAATAAAAGGTCACTCTAAAATGTGCAGTTTTGTCACACAACACAATGCCACAGATGTCTCAAGTTTGGAGGGAAAATGCAAGTGGGATCCTAACTGCAGGAATGTCCACCAGATCTGTTGCCAGAGAATTGAATGTTAATGTCTCTACCATAAGCCGCCTCTTGCTTCGTTTTAGAGAATTTGGCAGTATGTCCAATCAGCCTCACAACAGCAGACCACATGTAACCACACCAGCCCAGGACCTCCACATCTGGCTTCTTCACCAGCGGGATCATCTTAGACCAGCCATCCGGACAGCTGATGAAACTGGGTTTGCACAATCAAAGAATTTCTGCCAGAAACAGTCTCAGGGAAGCTCATCTGCATGCTCGTTGTCCACACCAGGGTCTTGACCTGACTGAGGTTCGGCGTTGTAACCGACTTCAGTGGGCAAAGGCTCACCTTCAATGGCCACTGGCATGCTGATGAAGTCTTCTCTTCACGGATGAATCCCGGTTTCAACTGTACCGGGCAGATGGCAGAAAGCTTTAATGGGGTCGTGTGGGCGAGCGGTTTGCTGATGTCAATAGAGTGTCCCATGGTTATGGTATGGGCAGGCATAAGCTTTGGACATTGAACACAATTGCATTTTTTCGATGGAAATTTGAATGCACAGAGATACCATCACCTCATGTTTAAGCATGATAAGGCACAGCCCCATGTCTCAAAGATCTGTACACAATTCCTGGAAGCTGATAATGTCCCAGTTCTTCCATTGACTGCATACTCACCAGACATGTCACCCATTAAGCCTGTTTGGGATGCTCTGGGTCAACGTTTACGACATTGTGCTCCAGTTCCAACCATATCTAGCAACTTCACACAGCCATTTAAGAGGAGTGGGACAACATTCCACAAGCCACAATCAACAGCCTGATCAACTCTATGCGAAGGAGATGTGTCGCGCTGCATGAGGCAAATGGTGGTCACACCAGATACTGAGAGTTTTTTAGGCCCCTACTTTTTTTAAGGTATCTGTGACCAACAGATGCATATGCGAAGGAGATGTGTCGCGCTGCATGAGGCAAATGGTGGTCACACCAGATACTGAGAGTTTTTTAGGCCCCTACTTTTTTTAAGGTATCTGTGACCAACAGATGCATATGCGAAGGAGATGTGTCGCGCTGCATGAGGCAAATGGTGGTCACACCAGATACTGAGAGTTTTTTAGGCCCCTACTTTTTTTTTAAGGTATCTGTGACCAACAGATGCATATCTGTATTCCCATTCATGTGAAATCCATTGATTTGGTTCTAATTTATTTATTTCAATTGACTGATTCCCTTATATCAACTGTAAATCTTTGAAATTGTTGCATGTTGCATTTATATTTTTGTTCAGTGTAGTTACAGTGCCTCCTATAGACATGATTGACATCAGGAGAAGAGGGTGGGCAATCAGCTGATCATTGATGTTGATGATTGATGTAAATCTTCTCTTTAGCTAGCTCTATTTCTTTTTGATTGTTACGTCCGCATGTCTTTCTGCCTCTCTCTGCTCCACGTATCAACCAACCAGATCGAATATTGATGATGTAGGCTAAATCAAGTGTTATCAAGTGTTAATCAAATGGTATGCTGCTGTGGCAGTAATGTTGATACTTAAACTGGGTAGTTAGCTACACATACTCAAACCATGCATGTTTGGATACCCAGCACCCAATCTCTGTACAGGGCATACTGGGAAAAAGGGGCAGCCGGGACTGGGTGTGGGGTGGCAAGCTTTATGACGACTTGCGGGCAGTGAGTTGATTATACCACCAGCAAAGGGGCATGTGTTCTGCACAGGTAGAGCCTATCTGAGCGTATGTGTGTCTCAGTCACCAGATCTCAACCCAATTTAACTCTTATGGGAGACTCTGGAGGAGTGCCTGAGACAGCGTTTTCCACCATCATCAACAAACACCAAATTATTGAATTTCTCAGGAAAGAATGGTGTCCCTTCCCTCCAATGGAGTTCCAAACACATGTAGAATATATGCCAAGGCACATTGAAGCTGTTCTGGTGGCCCAACGCCCTAAGGCACTTTATGTTGGTATTTTCTTTATTTTGGCAGTTGGGGAGTAACGGATTACAAAAAAACAGTAACTGTATTCCGTTACGTTTTCAGCCAAAATATTGTAATCAGATTTCAGATACTTTTGAAAATTATTACTTTTAAATTCAGAATGTATGTTTGCGAAGGAAAATTGTTGAGACTTCTGTTTTTTTCAATGACATTCAAATCAGCATTGAAAAAATGTGTACGTTTATGTTTGTTCCACCTGAGCGAGTCTGACCACAAGTCAGAGACCACTATGATGACACATCAAATGTGTTCAATGGATCGTGAGAAAAGAACGGAATAGGCTTTTGTAGGCTACAGGCCAAGCTATGTCTTCCAATGGTGCGACTGCTGTCGGCATCCAAAGAGTATCCAACTTGAATAAACACTTCGGGGTAAGGATGACAGGAGTGGTGTAGTCTACGGCGATACGGATATGACTTATTATTGATATCTACATAGCGCATTGATGTGAATCACAATGCAGCTCTCTCATTTAGCTATTTGAGCCTTTTAGAGTGGTTGTTGTGGATGGCTGCTCACAAATCTTTCTGTGTATTTGAACCCAATAATGGTTGAATTGAAGAAGTTGAAGCTGCTTATCAATCATAGTTTTTGAAACCAGTGGACAGCCAGTAAAAATGCACTTTTGCAACAGCTGCATAGTGCAGATCCAAGCCTATGGAATAAAATGGGTAGTTTATTGCTCAATCTAATTCATGCTGATAAACAAAATAATTCATAGGCCTAATTGACACATGCTCAAACTCACACACTTTTTTATAGAATTAAAAAGGGGCAATCTGCAGTTGCTACATCAATTTTTTTGACTTATAAAATTATATATATTTATATATAACCCTTGAATGAATATGTGTCCAAACTTTTGATTGGTATAGTACATACAGTACCAGTCAAATGTTTTGACACACCTACTCATTCAAGGGGTTTTCTTTATTTTTACTTTATACTATTTTCTATATTGTAGAATAAAAGTGACATTAAAACTTGGAAATAACACATATGGAATCATGTAGTAACCAAAAAAGTTTTAAGATAATCAAAATTAATTTTACATTTGAGATTCTTCAAAGTCCCATTAAGTTGATGACAGCTTTGCACACTGTTGGCATTCTCTCAACCAGCTTCATGAAATAGTTTCCTGGAATCCATTTCAATTAACAGGTGTGCCTTCTTTAAAGTTAATTTGCAGAATTGATTTCCTTAATGTGTTTGAGCCAGTCAGTGTGTTGTGACAAGGTAGGGGTGGTATACAGAAGATAGCCCTATTTGGTAAAAGACCAAGTCCATATTATGGCAAGGACAGCTGAAATAAGCAAAGAGAAATGACTGTACCTCATCACTTTAAGACATGAATGTCAGTCAATCCAGAACATTTCTAGAAATTTGAAAGTTTCTTCAAGTGCAGTCGCAAAAACTATGAAGCGCAGTGATGAAACTGGCTCTCATGAGGACCGCCACAGGAAAGGAAGACCCAGAGTTACCTATGCTGCAGAGGATAATTTTATTATATTTTACCGTCCTTGTAAATTGCAGCCAAAATAAATTCTTCACGGAGTTCAAGTAACAGACACATCTCAAAATCAACTATTCAGAGGAGACTGCGTGAATCAGGCCTTCATGGTCGAATTTCTGCAAAGAAACCACTACTAAAGGACATCAGTAAGAAGAAGAGACATGCTTGGGCCAGGAATCGCGAGCAATGGACAGTAGACCTGTGGAAATCTGTCTTTGGTCTGATGAGTCCAAATTTGAGATTTTTCAATCCAAATGCTGTGTCTTTGTGAGACACAGAGTAGATGAACAGATGATCTCCACATGTGTGGTTCCCACTGTGAAGCATAGAGGCAGAGGTGTGATGGTTTGAGGGTGCTTTGCTGGTGACACTGTCAGTTATTTATTTAGAATTCAAGGAACACGTAACCAGCATGGCTACCACAGCAATCTGCAGCGATACGCCATCCCATCTGGTTTGCGCTTAGTCGGACAATCATTTGTTTTTCAACAGGACAATGACTCAACACACCTCCAGGATGCGTAAGGGCTATTTGACCCTTAGGAGAGTGATGGACTGCTGCATCAGATGACTTGGCCTCCACACTCACCCAACCTCAACACAATTGAGATTGTTTGGGATGTTTAGCTTTGGACTGCAGAGTGAAGGAAAACCAGTGAACATGTGCTCAGCATATGTGGGAACTCCTTCAAGACTGTTTGAAAAGTATTCCAGATGAAGCTTGTTAAGAAAATGCCAAGCGTGTGCAAAGCTTTCATTAAGGCAAAGGCTGGCTATTTGGAGTATCTCAAATACAGTGGGACAAAAAAGTATTTAGTCAGCCACCAATTGTCCAAGTTCTCCCACTTAAAAAGATGAGAGGCCTGTAATTTTCATCATAGGTACACTTGAACTATGACAGATAAAAGGAGAAACTTTTGTAGGTGACCAATTACTTATTTTCCACCATAATTTGCAAATAAATTCATTAAAAATTCATTTTTTCTCATTTTGTCTGTCATAGTTGAAGTGTACCTATGATGAAAATTACAGGCCTCTCTCATCTTTTTAAGTGGGAGAACTTACACAATTGGTGGCTGACTAAATACTTTTTTGCCCCACTGCATATATAAAAAAAATGTTTAACACTTTTTTGGTTCTACATGATGTGTTATTTCATAGTTTTGATGTCTTCACTATTATTCTACAATGTAGAAAATAGTAAAAATAAAGAAAAACCCTTGAATGAGTAGATGTGACCCAACATTTTTTACCAGTACTGTATATACAGTTGAAGTCGGAAGTTTACAAACACATAGGTTGGAGTCATTAAAACTAGTTTTTCAACTAATCCACAAATTTCTTGTTAACAAACTTTCGTTTGGGCAAGTTAGTTAGGACATCTACTTTGTGAATGACACAAGTCATTTTTCCAACAACTGTTTACAGACAGGTTATTTCACTTATAATTCACTGTATCACAATTCCAGTGGGTCAGAAGTTTACATACACTAAGTTGACTCTGCCTTTAAACAGCTTGGAAAATTCCAGAAAATGATGTCATGGCTTTAGAAGATTTCTGATAGGCTAATTGCCATCATTTGATAGGAGACAGAACGCGTCTTCTTCCTGAGCGGTATGACGGCTGCGTGGTCCCAGGGTGTTTATACTTGCGCACTATTGTTTGTACAGATGAACATGGTACATTCAGGCGTTTGTAAATTGCACCCAAGGACCTCAATTGATGTCAATTAGCCTATCAGAATCTTCTAAAGCCATGACAAAATTTTCTGGAATTTTTACAGATAAAAAAAATGTGGACAGGTAACTAGTAACTGTAATGGATTACATTTAGAAAGTAACCTAGCCAACCCTGTTTATACTGAATGTTATTAGATCTTCAACCAAAACCTAATATTAGATAAAGGGAACCTGAGTTTACAAATAACCCCCCAAAAAGTATACTTATTTATTTAATTAACACCCTGTGTGAAAAATGTATTGCCCCCTTACACTCAATAATGTATGGTACCACCTTTAGCTCCAATGACTACAACCATTGTTTAAAGCTTTATTTGACTAGGCAAGCCAATTAAGATCAAATTCTTACTTACAATGACAGCCTACCAGGGAAAAGTGGATTAACTGCCTTGTTCAGAGGCAGAACGACAGATTTTTACCATATCAGCTCAGGGATTTGATCCAGCAACCTTTTGGTTACTGGCCCAATGCTCTAAACTCTAGGCTACCTGCCACCCCAAATGCTCACTGTAGTTGTTATTTATTCTCTCACATCGCTGTGGAAGAATTTTGATTTCATTTCCAGTCCTGCCACAAAATCTCAATTGGGATTAGGTCTGGACTTTGACTAGGCCATGCCAAATCTTAAAATGCGTCGCTTTTTAACCATTTTTATGTAGACTTGATTATTTGTTTTGGGGCGACAGGTAGCCTAGTGGTTAGAGCATTGTAACCGAAAGGTTGCCAGATCAAATCCCAAAGCTTACAAAGTTAAAAATATATAATAATTAATTAATAATTATAATACATTTTTTTAAATAATAATCTGTCGTTCTGCCCCTGAACAAGGCAGTTAACCCATTGTTCCTAGGCCGTCATTGAACATAAGAATTTGTTCTTAACTGACTGCCCTAGTTAAATAAATGTTTTTGGGATCATTGTCTTGCTGCATGACCCAACTGTGCTTCAACCTTCACCTCACAGATGTATGGCCTGACATTATCCTGTAGAAGCCTTGATACAGAGCAGAATTCAATGTTCCTTCTATTAAGGCAAGTCGTCCAGGTCCTGAGGCAGCGAAGCATCTCCAAACCATCACACTACCACCACCATTGTGTTGGGACCCATCTTGTCTAAATAGTTGACTGAAGTTTGCCAGAAAAAACCTGGAAGCACCTGGATGATCATCAAGACTCTTGGAAAAATGTTCTATGGACAGATGAGTCAAAAGTTTAACTGCTCTGTATCAGAGAATTCTACAGGAGAATGTCAGGCCATCTGTCTGTGAGCTGAAACACAGCTGGGTTATGCAGCCAGACACTGATCCAAAACATACAATAAAGACTACATGAAAAACAACACATTTTACATTTTGGAATGGCCTAATCAAAAGACCAGACATAAACCCAATTGAGATGTTGTGGCAGAACTTGAAGCGAGCAGTTCATGCTTGAAAACCAACAAATATTTCTGAGTTAAAGCAATTCTGCATGCACGTGTGGGCCAAAATTCCCCCACAGCGACACGAGTGACTGATCAACAACTACAGGAAGTGTTTGGTTGGAGTCATTGCAGCTAAAGGTGGCACAACCAGTTATTGAGTGTAAGGAGGGCAATTACTTTTTTTGCACAGGATCATTGGGTGTTGCATACATTTGTTTATGAAATAAATGAAATGAGTATGTAATTGTTGTGTTACCTTTATCTAATAGGTTTTGGCTGAAGATCTGATAACATTCAGTATCAAAAATATGCAAAAGTAGAGAACATTAGAAAGGGGGAAAATACTTTTTCACAGCACTGAAAATGCGCAACTCCACACAATAATGTTTCCATTGTTCCATTATTATATGGCCACAATTGGATTAAACCTACAATGCTTCATGGACATTTTCATTGACACTTCTACCTGTGATTCCTTTGTAAAACTATGCTTCAGATCACAATGGCCAGCTGTTTCATGACGTAATTACAGCTGTAAGGAAACTGTCATGTAAAAGTGTTACATTATTTTTTACAACAAGAGCACTGTTTTATATAACATCCACTGCTGCAACACATGTCTGGTGAAGGATATGAAATAAGTGTGTCTATCAGATGAAAAGCATAAGTCTGGTAAACTTTTGTTGAAAGATATGCTTCACAAGATGTGATGCATAAGTCAATTCATGTTGAGTCTGTTCTCTCTAATTTACAATGCTTCACTTTGTATTTGAGGGATAGAAACTGAAGCCTTCCTTTCTGTTAATTTAGAGGGAAAGCATGCATTCTAAGATCATCCAACTGATTTCTCCATTTGTCTCTTTGAAAATAGGCCTCTGGATCCAAATGTCAATTCCAACGGAGGCAGCATCAGTCTGGGCCCAGCCGTGTGTAACGTGAGCGAGTGAAACAACGAGAGAGTGAAAGACAGAGAGAAAGGAAGAGAAGGAGAAGGAGGGGTCTCTCCGATGATAACCCTGAGTGTACCATACATGGCTCTCTGGTAGCCACCATTTTAAATTGGCCCTTACAGTGCACTGCGGCGGCTGACTGAGAGTGAAAATGTGATGAGCTTTGCTATCATCCCCTGTAGCGAGCTAGTGAGTGTGGATGGCGGCCGGTGAAGGAGGCACATTGCTTAATGAGACCATTGCTCTTGTGTTAGGACGCTTAGGACAGGCAATTACGGAGGAATTACCACCAGAGGCCTTCTCCGGCACTGCTGCCGCTCCACCACTGCTTACTGCTGGAGCAGCGAACTAAGCATTCACAGCTGGTTACAGAACTTTTTTATTCGGGTGGATTTTTACTATTTTTGTTATTTTTTTTCTTTTTTGCTACTGGCTGTTGTGATTGTCATTTGTCGTTCTTTTAACGACAGCTCCATCAGTTCTGACCTATCGTTTATAATGGAGCTACATCCATTGCGCGTGTGGAATAAGGACTGGGCCTCTTTCCTCAGGCCATGGATACCCATACTGCTGGGCCTGCACATGCAGTTCTACCGGGCGTCTGGCTCAAGCTGCCCAGAGGAGTGCCGCTGTGACAGGACCTTTGTTTACTGCAACGAGAGGAGCCTGACCTCGGTGCCTCTAGGGATCGGAGAGGGCTACAAGACCCTCTACCTCCACAACAACCAGATCAACAATGCCGGCTTCCCCTCTGAGCTTCACAACGTCGCCTCCGTGGAGACTGTCTATCTCTATGGTAACCAGCTGGACGAGTTTCCCATCAACCTGCCCAAGAATGTACGGGTACTGCACCTGCAGGAGAACAACATCCAGACCATCTCCAGGGCCGCGCTGGCTCAGCTGCTGTGGCTGGAGGAGCTCCACCTGGACGATAACTCTATCTCCACAGTTGGGGTGGAAGAAGGGGCATTCAGGGAGGCCGTCAGCCTCAAGATGCTCTTCCTCACCAAGAACCACCTGAGCAGTGTCCCTATTGGTCTCCCTGAGGACCTCAAAGAGTTGCGATTGGACGAGAACCGGATTGCAGTGATCACCGAGGAGGCGCTCAGGAATGTGACGAGGTTAGAGCGCCTCCTGCTGGACGGGAACCTGCTGACGGATGAGGGTGTGGCCCCTGGAACCTTCCAGGACCTGGTGACACTACGGGAGCTGTCTCTGGCGCGGAACTCCCTCACCTACCCTCCCCCGCTTCTCCCAGGGGATGTTCTGGTGAAGCTGAACTTTCAGGATAATCAGATGAATGAGATCCCTGTGACGGCCTTCGCGGGGCTGAGAAAGCTGGAGAGGCTAGATATTTCCAACAACCAGCTGCAGTCCCTGACAGAGGGGGTCTTTGATGGCCTCGTCAGCCTCAGACAGCTCACTGTTCGTAACAACCTTTGGCTGTGTGACTGCAGCATTAACTGGGTCATACTGTGGTTAAAGTCTCTGCCAGTCTCCCTCAACGTGCGCGGCTTCATGTGCCAGAAGCCCGAAACTGTCCGGGGCATGGTAATCAGAGAGCTGAACACCGAGCTTATCCAGTGCCCTCGCAGCACCACGGCTGCCCTGCTGCCCACCCACTTGCCCCCCACCTCGCCAGGCCTCACCACCCGCTTCCCTCCCTCCTCCACAGGCTACCCCTCAGACACAGAGTCTCTCTCCCCCCCATCCAGGCTCCCCTTCTCACCCACACATAACCCCCCTCTCCTCCCCTCCTCCCCTTCCAGAGATGGGGAACAGAGGACTAACCTGCCACCCCTGGACCCTGAGCGGGAGACCCTGCAGATCAAGTTCACCATACTCAATGGTTCAGCCATCCACGTCAGCTGGGTGGCCTCCTTTCCTGTCACAGCCTACAAGGTCACCTGGGCCAAGATGGGTCCCAGCCTGTCGGGAGACACAGTGAGGGAGAGGATGGTGGGAGGGGAGCACCGGGGCATACGTTTGGTCAACCTCAAGCCTAAGTCCACCTACCGGATCTGTGTCATCCCGTTGGATGCGTTCAATAACTACCGGCCCAAGGATGATACAGTGTGTTCAGAGGCTGTGACTAAGCCGGTCTCCTATGGCCAAGGTAATAATACAGGGCCACCGGGGCCGGAGCAGGCCACCCAGCAGGACCCCAGTTCTCCCTTTCTTCTGGCTGGCCTCATCGGAGGGGCCGTGATCGTAGTTCTGGTGCTTCTCCTTAGCATATTCTGCTGGCACATGCACAAGAAGGGTCGGTCGTCCTCGGCCAAGTGGAAATACAATAAGGGCAGGAGAAAAGACGACTACTGCGAGGCAGGAACCAAAAAGGATAACTCTATACTGGAAATGACTGAGACCAGCTTCCAGATAGCGTCCCTGAACAACGAGCAGCTCCTCAAGGGAGACTACCGCATACAGCCCATTTATACCCCTAATGGGGGCATTGGCTTCAGAGACTGCCCTCTGGGAAGCAATAGCACAGTATACTGCAAGAACAATGTTCAAGCAGACGCAGACTTTTGCCGTACATGATGGTTTTACATAGCAGAGTGTTATAGAACCCCCTTTGTATTAACAAATACACTTAACTACATACAGTACACTGAAAAGTATATTTCAAAGACCTCTGTGTCTGCAATGTAATTTATACACCGGCTGGGCTATAATGTTGAATTCAGCTAACTTTTATATTCCCTTAGTAAAAAATGCTAATTGATTTATAAGTTATTTATTTCTCAAAGTTGTGTAACTCGGTTCTGTGCAGACAGTTCTTTACAATCAGAGCTTTCTCTCATCATCTTATATTTTGAGCTCCATAAAGATTGGGCCATGTGGAAGTCATATGATAGTCAGACGGTCTACTCATTCCTATAAAAATAGCCTAGCCAGTAATGAGTCTAACATGCACAATGTCCATAACAGATATAGCTACATCCCATGTTTTGGCAATGGAAATTAAAACAAAAAGGGTTTATGTCATAGATTTGATGTGGCAACTCAATGTGACAGAGAGAACCAACCATTCAGGAAATGAGCTTTGGGGATAAATATTTTCTCACAGTAAGGATTTGAGAGAGAATGGGAGAGAGTATAGGAAGGAGGGAGGAAGGGGAGGGAAAGAGAGAGGGGAAGAGGGAGAGAATCTGTTCATTCAAATGCACCACAAGAGGGCAGAATTCTTCATTATTGTCAATGATTCATTCATGATTCTTGATCTTTTTATTTGCTTGGACATTGCTGAGTACTGAATAGTAGTTCTGCCTATGTAAGTAATACTGCAGTGAGTGTCTCTCTTTCATCATCTCATCTACATAACAAAGACACATTTCTATGAACACAGTTTTGAGAAGTGTTGGTCAAATGGCTGCATGGATTCCAGGGCTGGTAGACATAAAGTATCTCAGATTAGATGTGCTGATCTAGGATCACGTCCCCCTCTGTCATCTTATACAAAATTGGCTACACTGATCCTAGATCAGCACTCCTATTCTGAGATGCTTGATACATGCGGCGTCTGATTCAAGTACGTATTTCAGTAACAACACACGGTTATGTTGTTGGCCAGTGGTCATTCACCATGACATGGTAGTAGGCTACTGTAGTTATGGAGTTTGTTGAACTTTTTGATTGTTTCCCAAGCTGTTTAAAAAAACAGCTTGACTCAGCAAATCATGCACAGGTCATAAGTTTGCATCTTATGCTTTCCAAAAAAACGAAAATTAAAGCATAATTAAAGCATAAGGAAGCTGTACGTCGTATAGTTGAGAATGAAAGATCAACAAGCACATCTGTCAAGATAGTTGGATACGAAGCAACTATTTGAGTTTTTGTTCAGCAAAAAAAATATGTTATGGTAATATATTATATGTGCCTTGAAATGATCAGCTCATAATGTAAGGTCTTTTGAATCCATGTGTTTTTTTGCACAAAAGTGTAATGTAAATACATTCAATTGACACTGAATTGTTGTTGGAAAAAATTGATTGCCTCGTATTTGATTATTTATTTGTATCTTGTTGCTTTATCAGTCTTATCGCATCTCTTTATCACTTAAGAAATGTTTTATCTGTGATGCTACGGTCTTCTCTGGGAGAAATACACAAATTATGTAGAGAGTCTATATCATCAATGCTTTGAGTTATTTTTCTACCAAAATGTGTCCTCAGGTCTCACAAAAGTCGGGCCCTAATTTGGAAGGGACACGTGTAGGCTGGATAATAAATGTAAAAAAAAAAAAAAAAAAAAGTCAAACACTGAATGGTACCCTTGAGAACAAATTCTGAGATGATGATACTGCAATTTGTTTGTCACAAAATGTATTGTGTCCCATATCAAATCGCTTGTCTAGGGAATGTGGAATGTTGAGGGAAGGCTTTTATATCTCTAACATTCCAAAATGATATAGATTACTGTAGTAAGTTGCATCCCTCATCCTCAGACATTTTGTCAACCTCTGACATGCCATTTCATGAAGCTTCTATTCTAGCATCTATTTTTTAACGAGTCTCTAGTCTAGTGAAAGGTCATTTATGCTTTAGCCAAACTCTGCCCGCACTGAAGATCAGACAGACTTGTAGTCCACTTTGGCTCTCTGCCACCTTTTCTACTGATGGCTGCAATTACATGATCCGGTACCGATCCAGGTCATGGCTCGGCTGTTTTCCTCATTAGTCTTGAGCTGTGAGTCTTTGTGTGTGTCGCACATGGGGATGTGTGAAATGTACTCCTCAGCCTGAAGTGTCACTTCTTGCGCCAGCGAATAGCTAGCTTTTCACGAGGCGCCGACTGGTAAAATGCTTCAGGAGGGCGGTCATGTGTGTTAGCAAGGCAGAGGTCCTGAGTTTGCGTCAGGTATGGGCTGAATCTGGAAGAATTGGTACTCGCTAAGCAATCAGCATGACGTCCTTTACATGTGTACACAGTATACTGTAGTGTGTGTGTACACACATATTCTCCCGTGATTCCTCTTGAGGGCAGAGGAATGAATTAGGTGTATAAACAGTATACCTTTAAATTCACACTTCCATCTCCTTCAGTTGTGTGGTCATCTATTTAAGTAAAGAAATAAATGCTCCCTCTCTGGGAGATCAGTGTCTGTGAGTGAGATACTTTCATATTGAGGACAGATTTGAAGGTAGTGTACTCATATTATATGTGTGGTACTTTGTCCAGGTCTGCCACGGGCCCCAGTGTGGAGGAGTTTTACATCCCCTTTATAAAAATAGCAAAAAAGTTCAAATGATTGAGCGACAGGTTGGCACACACTCTGTATCTCTGCTGCGCAGCTGTAGGCACCCCAGCCATTTTGAAATCTCTGCAGTGATTTGCACACTAAGGAGGTAAATACCTTCCACTGAACAGTCCCTCTTCCAAGGGAACTTATCACAATGTATGTTCAATCAATCCCGTCTTCCTCCCCCATTCCTTTGCATCTTTTCTTTACCAATTGTGAGGGAAGTGTCAACGCACTGTCAACTATGTTCTGTCTCACCGTGCAGTGACCTTCTGGTACTAAGACAGTGTTTGTATCCAAAATGGCACCCTATTTCCTACCTAGTACATACTGTTGACCAGAGTCCTACAGTAGTGCATTATATAGGAAATAGGCTGTCAGTTGGGATGCAACCTCAGTGTCACCCGTGTGATGTCCCACCCTGCAGTGACCCTCCAGTTCTGAGAGAATCAGGATGTCAGTTTTACAGTGGCCTGACTATTAGTTGCCTGGCCAGCACAGTTACTGTAATTGTTCAGGGTTGACCATGGACAACCAAGGACATGATCACTTAAAATACAGAGTCGATAGGCTACACATTCCAAGATTAAACTTCAATGTGCTATTCCAATGTGCTAGTATTTACTTGTATTTTAGATATTTGTTCTGTGGTTATGGTAGTAGAAATACAGAAATACAGTGGGGCAAAAAAGTATTTAGTCAGCCATCAATTGTGCATGTTCTTCCACTTAAAAAGATGAGAGAGGCCTGTAATTTTCATCATAGGTACACTTCAACTATGACAGACAGAATGAGAAAAAAAATCCAGAAAATCACATTGCAGGATTTTTTTATGAATTTATTTGCAAATTATGGTGTAAAATAAGTATTTGGTCACCTACAAACAAGTAAGATTTCTGTCTCTCACAGACCTGTAACTTCTTATTTAAGAGGCTCCTCTGTCCTCCACTCGTTACCTGTATTAATGGCACCTGTTTGAACTTGTTATCAGTATAAAAGACACCTGTCCACAACCTCAAACAGTCACACTCCACTATGGCCAAGACCAAAGAGCTGTCAAAGGACACCAGAAACAATATTGTAGACCTGCACCAGGCTGGGAAGACTGAATCTGCAATAGGTAAGCAGCTTGGTTTGAAGAAATCAACTGTGGGAGCAATTATTAGGAAATGGAAGACATACAAGACCACTGATAATCTCCACCCAAGATCTCACCCCGTGTGGTCAAAAATCCCAGAACCACACGGGGGGACCTAGTGATTGACCTGCAGAGAGCTGGGACCAAAGTAACAAAGCCTACCATCAGTAACACACTACGCCGCCAGGGACTCATATCCTGCAGTGCCAGACGTGTCCCCCTGCTTAAGCCAGTACATGTCCAGGCCCGTCTGAAGTTTGCTAGAGAGCATTTGGATGATCCAATAGAAGATTGGGAGAATGTCATATGGTCAGATAAAACCAAAATATAACTTTTTGGTAAAAACTCAACATGTCGTGTTTGGAGGACAAAGAATGCTGAGTTGCATCCAAAGAACACCATACCTACTGTGAAGCATGGGGGTGGAAACATCATGCTTTGGTGCTTTTTTTCTGCAAAGGGACCAGGACGACTGATCCGTGTAAAGGAAAGAATGAATGGGGCCATGTATCGTGAGATTTTGAGTGAAAACCTCCTTCCATCAGCAAGGGCATTGAAGATGAAACGTGGCTGGGTCTTTCAGCATGACAATGATCCCAAACACACCGCCCGGGCAACGAAGGAGTGGCTTCGTAAGAAGCATTTCAAGGTCCTGGAGTGGCCTAGCCAGTCTCCAGATCTCAACCCCATAGAAAATCTTTGGAGGGAGTTGAAAGTCTGTGTTGCCCAGCAACAGCCCCAAAACATCACTGCTCTAGAGGAGATCTGCATGGAGGAATGGGCCAAAATACCATCAACAGTGTGTGAAAACCTTGTGAAGACTTACAGAAAACGTTTGACCTCTGTCATTGTCAACAAAGGGTATATAACAAAATATTGAAATAAACTTTTGTTATTGACCAAATACTTATTTTCTACCATAATTTGCAAATACTTTCATTAAAAATCCTACAATGTGATTTTCTGGATTTTTTCTCTCAATTTGTCTGTCATAGTTGGAAGTGTACCTATGATGAAAATTACAGGCCTCTCTCATCTTTTTAAGTGTGAGAACTTGCACAATTGGTGGCTGACTAAATACTTTTTTGCCCCACTGTATATAAAGTATATCACATTGGAATGCTATTTAAATGATATACAACCAACTAAACAGATAAGTATTTTACTCATACCAAGTAATATGATCCATTTGCAATCTCAATTATTTTCATTAGAATAGTAGTCAAATTGTCCTAGATTTTGAAGCGTGCCTATAAGCCAATTTATTTGGTGAGACAGCTGTGCATGGCTGCATCTCACTGTGGTAGGCTGTAGGCTATGTTTAGGTTATTTGGATCTACATTCGCCTTTTATTTGTTGTGTTTGTTTGCTGTTAATGTAACTAGCCTAAATATAGATTGTGTCATGCCTTTATCAATATTATATTTTGTTTACTAGGCCTACTACTTGTTACCACTGTTTTGTTC
Organism: Oncorhynchus tshawytscha; assembly: GCF_018296145.1. Lineage (NCBI taxonomy): Eukaryota > Metazoa > Chordata > Actinopteri > Salmoniformes > Salmonidae > Oncorhynchus > Oncorhynchus tshawytscha. The sequence continues at coordinate 20,366,924 of NC_056439.1, forward strand.
TGTTCACGTTTGCAGTTGTGTCGGTATTCTAAGCTAAACTGCTATTCAGTATTTTTGTTTGCGTGCATGAATAACTAGGCTGCTACTTTCAGCATTTAGTTGCCGTTATTTTGGTAAAACAGCTGTGTGTATGGCTGCATTCACATAGGCTGTTTGTAAAAGGGGAATTACCCTATCTGTTTTGTAGCCTATATTCAATACCAAAACAGCCTTGCTCTAGTATGTAGAGTGCTGTCCATTGTAGTGATACAGCGCAACAGCGATAGGCTACAGATTTCACTCCAAAACATTCACTTTCAAAGCACTCAATCAATGTTTATTGTGTGATATAAGCAGAATTCAATATAATTCCAATGCAAGAAACCCCCAAAAGTGTACCCCCTCACTGACGTATGTCCTTGATTAATCCCCTGTATTTCTTGCTTAAGTTTGTTTATGGTCTGAACGTTATCATGTGAAGGACTAGTTTCTGGAACAACAGTAGCTCAGACAGTGCATGCAGTGGCTGTGCTGCATGGTCCTCATTCTTCAGTCATAAATGCCTGGGAGCAACTATCAGTTGAGGTTTTATATGAGGTTTTATATTCTCCATATCCATGGTATAATTATAATTGATCCACTGTATTCTTTTTTTTTTAAATCACAAAGCATGCAATTGTGTTTGCTATGCTTACAGAGTAAGCTTAGAGGGAGTGTTTTTAAGGACCATTGCTTTAAGTTTTAAGATGCATTTTCTGTTTGTTAGTCACACGACAGATTGACGAGGACAAGTGGACTACTGTTTTCATGAAAATAATCTAGATCGCGATCGTATCATTTTACTTGGTATGAGTAAAATACTTCTCTGTTTCGTTGGTTGTATATTGTATACATACCAATGTGCTATATTTTCTATATTTCTGTATTTCTATTACCACAACCACAGAACAAATATCTAAAATACAGGTGAATACTAGCACATTGGAATAGCACATTAATGTTTAATCTTGGACTCTGATCATGTCATTGGTTGTCCATTGTCATCCCTGAACAATTACAGTAACTGTGCTGGCCAGGCAACTAATAGTCAGGCCACTGTAAAACTTACATCCTGATTCTCTCAGAACCAGAGGGTCATTGCAGGGTGGGACATCACACGGGTGACACTGAGGTTGCATCCCAACAGACTCCCTATTCCCTATATAACGCACTACTGTAGGACGCTGGTCAACCGTATGTACTATGTAGGAAATAGGGTGCCATTTTGGATACAAACACTGTCTTAGTACCAGAAGGTCACTGCCTGGTGAGACAACATAGTTGACAGTGCATTGACAGTGCTTTCCTCACGACTGGTAAAGAGAAGATACAAAGGGATGGTGGAGGAAGACAGGATTGATTGAACATACATTGCAATAAATTCCCTTGGAAGAGGGTCTGTTCAGTTGAAGAGATGTACCTCCTTAGTGTGCAAATCACTGCAGAGATTTTAAAATGGCTGAGGTGTCTGAAGCTGCGTCGCCATTGGCACCGTATAACAACACATTTCACCGCACTTATCAAGCAGAAAACAATAGCAGTGGACTACCGCTGAACTCAGTGTTTATTGCCCTGCTGCAGTTGCTGGATATATTGGTCCCAAGCTTCCAGGAACATTTGGGCTCCATGCCTCATGGTCATTACCATGGTCAGCTTCCATTCAATTAAACACACAGACACAGGCACACACACTGACTTGTGCACACACTTACACTGGGTGCAGTTTCTATTGACTAAGGGACCCCTGAATGATGGTCTCCCAACTCGCCAGAGGTATAATTATCAAGTAAACACACACACACACAATCTACTTCCCCCACATACTCTCTCACACACTCCCACACACATACACACTCTCTTCCTCACACCCAGCACACACACACACACACACACAAACACACTCTTTCCCCTCACACACAGCCAGACTCACCCATACACACGCTCTCTTCCTCACACCCTGGCATGCACACACACACACACGCACACGCACACACACGCACACACACACACACACACGAGAGTATTGATCTAAGGGGTTCCACTGGATTATGAAAAATGGTCCCCAGCCCTAATGGTTTGGCCTGAGATAGACTGCCTCTTCTGTTCTGAGCAAATAAGAAGGTGCAAACATGAGCAGAAAATATCAAATCTGTATTAAATGTTGTCTTGGGTTGTCATTGCTTCTACTAGAATTGATTAAGTGCTAAAATAGAGATATTATGGAGTAACGGGGCTTTCCTGACCGACAGATGGTTTCCCTGGGAGATGAAAATGTGAGTTTCTTTACTTTACAAGCACCACAGGACTGTGATTCTCTGTCAATAATCATGTGAGACTATCAAAAACATGCTCAGACAATTATCATAATCAAGGACACGTCTGGTCTAGCTGAAATGCAACTATCCACTGAGATAAAATATGGAGAATATTCACAGATCAAAGCAACATCACATTGACAGCTTTTTATCCCATTCAATGAAAATCTATTTGAGAGTATTAGAGACATTGTTGGCTGAGATAGGCTCACTTGACATTGACATAAACCTTCTATGTCCCCTTCTATGAAAGTTGGTGACCACACTTCAGTGCAGTTTGACTTAATTTGACCTTGACACCATTGCCTGTAAGCCTCTCTCCTCTAATCAGGTTCAGCCCCTGCATTAAGGCTATGTCCATTGTTACCAGATATAGTGTGTGTGTGTGTGTGTACACGCTTCTGTGTGTATGCCTGTGTCTCTGTGAGTCCCTATGCGGACTAGAGAATAGTTATAGGATGTCTGAATGGGAGAATGTGTCCTATAACCTACAGGAATAGAGGATACATTGCTCATAACATTGGCTGCCACCCTTACTTCACTATCGCTACCATTATTGCCGGTTTTCAAAACATGACAAATTGAGCTCACATTATAAAGAGGATTTCAAACCAATTTATTAATGAAACTTTACATCTGCTCTTTATTCTAGAGTGAAATAGCATCATATGTGTTTCTTAGAAAGGAATGTAATGTCTTCATCTCAATACAGGTATCATGGCTTTCTTTAGTCTTTCCATGACTGTGAATGGATTCATTTGGTGTCAGGGTGCTACTATTGATCACCAAACTGTACTGAAGGCGCTGAGAGACTTGGATTGAACCACAAAATCAGACTGGATAGAACCAGAGCCACAGATAAACAAGTTACAGTATACAAGTACAACTCAGTTTAGATTCAGAATTTTAATGACAGGCATCTTGGCAAAGAAAGTTCCTCAACACATTCTAGTTAGAATGCAAATTAGAATGTTATCGTTATGGGATGGTTGGTGCCAACATGGAGGATGCTTTGCTAAACTCTATATGTATACACACTAAGAAAAGATGGTTGGTTCATCAAGATTTCGTTGGTGAGGTTGATGGTTCTATGTGGAACCATAATGACTCCAAGAACCCTTAGTGTGTATCATTGTCTTTTGATAGCTCCTTTTCAGCTAGAACAACCATGAGTATGAGAGAGATAGAGAGAGAATAGAGAGAGAGACTCCTCCACCGGGCCCTGTGATATCTAAACACCTCATGATGGATCTGACCCTAAATGTTAAACATGAATATATGTTGGCCACTGGAAAGCGACAACAGCGGGATGAATTGCTGTGGTGTGTAGATTGATTCTCCAATCTAATGTGAATTAGCCATTGCACCCTCCCACATATAGACAGAGTGGCCTGATAGATGTAACAGAATTGCATATTTTCTGATTCATTACATTATTAGCTGGCATTTCTCCGCTCGCTGGGTAAGTGGATTGGAGGGAAGCTGCTATGATTTCCTGCTCTACCCATCTCAGTCAGGGCCTGCATCCCAAATGGCACCCTATTCCCTCTACAGTGCATTTCTTTTGACCAGGGCCCATAGAGCTCTGGTCAAAAGTAGTACACTATGTAGGGAATGAGGTGCTATTTGGGACGCAGCCAGGCATAATGGCTGCCGAGGCATCTTTAACGCCTTAATGAACATGTACGCCCGCTCTTGGAGATCCCCGCTACTTACGTTATTGACACTGGGAATTGAAGTGTCTCATGCCTCCCTACAATCGTCAATAATCCTGCTGATTGCATTCTAACTGGGTTAAAAGCCGCTAGCCACATAAATAATACACCATCTACATTATTACAGTCAATAGAATAGCACTCAGACAGACATGTGGATATAAAATATGATTGGCACTGACATAACATTATAAAACGATGTTGCATGAAGATGCAGTATATCCACGAATGATTTATTCAAGGTATGGTATCAAGGGAATAGTGATGTAAATAGTCAATAGCATTATCAATGGATCATACTAATCACCGCAAACAGGGACCTCAAACAACACCAAGCACTAAACAGGTATCCCAAACAAACCCAAGCAACCACAAACCACCCCAAACAACAGCAAACATCCCCAAACAGGTACGCCAAGCAACCCAAACCAAACCCCAAAAAACACAAACAGGTAGCAAAAACAACCCCAAACAACCACAAAACGGGGACCCCAAACAACCACAAACAACGCCTAATAGAAAATGAAACAACCCCAAATAGGAACCCAAAATAACTCAAAAGTACCACAAACATTAAAATGGCGCCGGAAGAAATGGCAGCAGTTTTAGGGGCGCCCAACCAATTGTGTATTATGTGGTGGGTTTTCGCGTTATTTGTAACTTATTTTGTACATACTGTTTCTCCAACTGCATTTTACGGCAAAAAAAGAGCTTCTGGATATCAGGACAGTGATCACTCACCTTAGATTAGACAAATATTTTTTCTACAACAAGGAGGATGCACAGTACATTCTCCAAACAACCCACAGGGCCGACATCCCCGTTATTTGCAAGAGGAAGCAACGCAGGTACAGAGGACAAAGAGTCAGATGCCTTGTCAGGACCCGGAGAAGGCGAGTGGGAAAGCTGCCGTTACCGTCAATATTACTCGCCAACGTGCAATCATTGGACAATAAATTAGACGAGGTACGATCACGACCACGTTTATTTACCACCACAGACAGATGCTGGCATTAAGACCTCACTCAGTCAACTGTATAAGGAAATAAGCAAACAGGAAACCACTCACTCAGAGGCGGCACTCCTACTGGCCGTTAATGCAGGGAAACTGAAATCAGTTCTACCAAATTTATATCAACATGTGAAATGTGCAACCAGAGGGAAAAAATTCTAGATCACCTGTACTCCACACACAGAGACACGTACAAAGCTCTCCCTCGCCCTCCATTTGGTAAATCCGACCACAACTCTATCCTCCTGATTCCTGCTCACAAGCAACAATTAAGGCAGGAAGCACCAGTGACTCAGTGGTGAAAAAGTGGTCAGATGAAGCAAATGGTAAACTATAGGACTGTTTTGCTATCACAGACTGGAACATGTTCTGGGATTCTTACGGTGGCATTGAGGAGTACACCACATCAGTCACTGGCTTTATCAATAAGTGCATCGAGGACGTCATCCCCAAAGTGACTGTACGTACATACCCCAACCAGAAGCCATGGATTACAGGCAACATTCGCACTGAGCTAAAGGGTAGAGCTGCCGCTTTGAAGGTGAAGGACTCTAACCCGGAAGCTTACAAGAAATATGCCTTGCGCCGAACCATCAAACAGGCAAAGCGTCAATATAGGGCTAAGATTGACGCTCGTCTTATGTGGCAGGGCTTGCAAACTATTACAGACTGCCAGTGACACGAGCCTACCAGACGAGCTAAATCATTTCTATGCTCGTTTCGAGGCAAGCAACACTGAAGCATGCATGAGAGCATCAGCTGTGTAGCCAAAGTGAGTAAGACCTTTAAACAGGTCAACATACACAAGGCTGCGGGGCCAGACGGATTACCAGGACGTGTGCTCCGGGCAGGTGCTGACCAACTGGCAGGTGTTTTCCCTGACATTTTCAATATGTCCCTGATTGAGTCTGTAATGCCAACATGTTTCAAGCAGACCACCATAGTCCCTCTGCCTAAATGACTACAGACCAGTAGTACTCACGTTCGTAGACACAAAGCGCTTTGAAAGGTTGGTAGTGGCTCACATCACCACCATTATCCCAGAAACCCTAGACCCATTCCAATTTTCATACCGCCCAAACAGATCCACAGATAATGCAATCTCTATTGCACTCCACACTGCCCTTCCCCACCTGGACAAAAGGAACACTTATTTGAGAATGCTATTCATTGACTACAGCTCAGCGTTCAACACCATAGTACCCTCAAAGCTCATCACTAAGCTAAGGATCCTGGGCCTAAACACCTCCCTCTGCAACTGGATCCTGGACTTCCTGACCGGCCGCCCCCAGGTGGTGAGGGTAGGGAGCAACACATCTGTCACACTGATCCTCAACACTTGATCTCCCCAGGGGTGCGTGCTAAGTCCCCTCCTGTACTCCCTATTCACCCACGACTGCATGGCCAGGCACGACTCCAACACCATCATTAAGTTTGCTGACGACACAACAGTGGTAGGCCTGATCACCGAGAACGACGAGACAGCCTATACGGAGGAGTTCAGAGACCTGGCCGGGTGGTGCCAGAATAACAACCTATCCCTCAACGTAACCAAGACTAAGGAGATGATTGTGGACTACAGGAAAAGGAGGACGAAGCACGCCCCCATTCTCATCGACGGGTCTGTAGTGGAGCAGGTTGAGAGCCTACACATCAACAACAAACTAGAATGGTCCAAACACACCAAGACAGTCGCGAAGAGGGCATGACAAAGCCTATTCCCCTCAGGAAACTAAAAAGATTTGTTATGGGTCCTGAGATCCTCAAAAGGTTCTACAGCTGCAACATCGAGAGCATCCTGACTGGTTGCATCACTGCCTGGTACGGCAATTGCTCGGCCTCTGACCGCAAGGCACTACAGAGGGTAGTGCATACTTCCCAGTACATCACTGGGGCTAAGCTGCCTGCCATCCAGGACCTCTACACCAGGCTGTGTCAGAGGAAGGCCCTAAAATTTGTCAAAGACCCCAGCCACCCCAGTCATAGGCTGTTCTCTCTACTACCGCATGGCAAGCGGTACCGGAGTGCCAAGTCTAGGACAAAAAGGCTTCTCAACATTTTTTAAGCCCAAGCCATAAGACTCCTAAACAGGTAATCAAACCTGGACGATTTGCATTGTGTGCCCCTCCCCAACCCCTCTTTTTATGCTGCTGCTACTCTCTGTTTATCATATATGCATGGTCACTTTAACTATACGTTCATTTACATACTAGCTAAATTGGGCCGACCTACCAGTGCTACCGCACTTTGGCTAACCGGGCTATCTGCATTGTGTCCCACCACCCGCCAACCCCCTTTTTTTTTACAATACTGCTACTCTCTGTTCATCATATATGCATAGTCACTAACCATTATACATGTACATACTACCTCAATCAGCCTGACTAAACCGTGTCTGTATGTAGCCTCGCTACTTTTATAGCCTCGCTATTGTATATAGCCTGCCTTTTTACTGTTGTTTTATTTCTTTACTTACCTATTGTTCAACTAATACCTTTTTTGCACTATTGATTAGATCCTGTAAGTAAGCATTTCACTGTAAGGTCTACCTACACCTGTTGTATTCGGTACACATGACAAATAAACTTTGATTTGAACAACCCCAAGCAACGAGAAGCATCCAGCTGCAAAATATGCAAGCTGAGGCCACCTGGTTTGTAAACCGCAAAGGACATGCATCTCAGATGGTATTTTTGCATCTCAGTTGGTATGTTTATTTGTTTAACCTTTATTTAACTAGGCAAGCCAGTTAAGAATAAATTCTTATTTTCAATGACGGCCTAGGAACTGTGGGTTAACTGCCTTGTTAAGGGGCAGAACGGCAGATTTTTACCTTGTCAGCTCAGGGATTCAATCTTTCAACCTTTAGGTTACTAGTCCAACGCTCTAACCACTAGGCTACCTACCGCCAAATGTGCGCATGCAGTGCTCTAACACCCTGGATCAGAGCTATAATCTGTCACTAGCTCTGGTCAAGGGCATAGCTCGTAACTAGATAGCTCTGGTCCAGGCCATAGCTTGTAGCTTCAATCTGTACTAGCATTGGTCCAGAGCATAGCTACTATTTAGCTAGCTCTGGTCCACACTAAATAGTTCTGGTAAAGGGTGTAGCTAGTAGCTATGCCCTCTACCAGAGCTAGTGCAGACCAGAGCTACTAGTTACACCCTGGAACAGAAATAGTTAGTGTGGACCAGAGCTAGACCAGAGCTAATGCGGATCAGAGCTAACTAGCTACGACCCGGACCAGAGCTATTGCGGACCAGAGCTAGCTAGCTACTAGATATGCCCTGGACCAGAGCTAGTGCGGACCAGAGCTAGCTAACAACACATGCATTGCTTTTCGAATCCTATCTCTACCGGGCACGATCTCAACTTGTTGCTTAATTTAGTTCTTGAGTGAGCGGAGGAAGGTTGTTTGGAGAAATGTTATGACAGCTGCTGTCCATAGAAATGCATAGAGGGCGCAACTCTGATCTTTGCCATTGATCACTTCTGTGATAGCAATGCACATAGAGGGCTTCCTATCTCGTGGAAAGTGTGCCCTCTATTCAATTCAATTCAAGGGGCTTTATTGGCATGGAAAACATGTTTTAACATTGCCAAAGCAAGTGAGGTAGATAATATACAAAAGTGAAATAAACAACCAAATTAACAGTAAACATTTTACATACAGAAGTTTCAAAAGAATAAAGACATTACAAATGTCATAGTATGTATATTTACAGTGTTGTAACAATGTACAAATGGTTCAAGTACACAAGGGAAAATAAATAAGCATAAATATGGGTTGTATTTACAATGGTGTTTGTTCTTCACTGGTTGCCCTTTTCTTGTGGCAACAAGAAATGTCATAATGTCATAAATCTTGCTGCTGTGATGGCACACTGTGGAATTTCACCCACTAGATATGGGAGTTTATCAAAATTGGGTTTGTTTTCGAATTCTTTGTGGATCTGTGTAATCTGAGGGAAAAATGTGTCTCTAATATGGTCATACATTGGGCAGGAGGTTAGGAAGTGCAGCTCAGTTTCCACCTCATTTTGTGGGCAGTGTGCACATAGCCTGTCTTCTCTTGAGAGCCATGTCTGCCTACGGCGGCCTTTCTCAATAGCAAGGCTATGCTCACTGAGTCTGTACATAGTCAAAGCTTTCCTTAAGTTTGGGTCAGTCACAGCGGTCAGGTATTCTGCCACTGTGTACTCTCTGTTAAGGGCCAAATAGCATTCTAGTTTGCTCTGTTTTCTTTTTAATTCTTTCCTATGTGTCAAGTAATTATCTTTTTGTTTTCTCATGATTTGCTTGGGTCTAATTGTGCTGCTGTCCCTGGAGCTCTGTGGGATGTGTTTGTGAACAGAGTCCCAGGACCAGCTTGCTTAGGGGACTCTTCTCCAGGTTCATCTCTCTGTAGTTGATGGCTTTGTTATGGAAGTTTTGGGAATCGCTTCCTTTTTTAGGTGGTTGTAGAATTGAACGGCTCTTTTCTGGATTTTGATAATTAGCAGGTATCGGCCTAATTCTGCTCTGCATTCATTTTTTGGTGTTCTACGATGTACACGGAGGATATTTTTGCAAAAGTCTCAATTTGGTGTTTATCCCATTTTGTGAAATCTTGGTTGGTGAGCGGACCCCAGACCTCACAACCATAGAGGGCAATGGGCTCTATGACTGTTTCAAGTATTTTTAGCCAGATCCTAATTGGTATGTTGAATTTTATGTTCCTTTTAATGGCATAAAATGCCTTTCTTGCCTTGTCTCCCAGATCGTTCGCAGCTTTGTGGAAGTTACCTATGGCACTAATGTTTAGGCCAAGGTATGTATAGTTTTTTGTGTGCTCTAGGGCAATGAATGGTGTCTAGATGGTTTTTCTGTTTGTGGTCCTGGCGACTGGACCTTTTTTGGAACACCATTATTTTAGTCTTACTGAGATTTACTTTACCTCTATACATCTCTATAAGTCCGTGTACCTGCGGTTTATAACCAGAACTGGCAGCTCGAAATAACGATTTTGTATGAAAAGGTCGGTACAGATGTATGGCTTACAGTATATTATGGCTAATTAAGCAGCACATACTGTATATAGCCGCAGCACTTGTCGTCTAGCAGAGGAAAGCATTGCCACAGATAAAAGGAGAAACTAGTGATCAAACCTGAGTTAGTAAGTAGCCTATCTTTTTAAGAACACACGCGGCTAGCCTTGCTCCTTCCCACAGTGAAAAATAGATTCATGTATTTTTTTATTGAAAGTAATTTAACGTGCAATATAACACATTACTTTCCACACAAAGTAATATAGTAAAGTAATGCCTTACTTTTGTTAATGATAGAGTAATATGTAATGTATTACTTTCCCAAGTAACTAATCCCAACACTGGTGCAGACAAGAGCTAGACCAAAGTTAATGTGGACCAGACCTAGCCAGCTACAAGCTACACCCTGGACCAGAGCTAGTGTGGCCCAGAGCCACTAGCTATACCCTGGACCAGAGATAGCTAGCTACTAGCTATGCCCTGGACCAGAGCTAGTGACAAATTATCCCTCAGGTACATGGCATTAGAGCACCTGTACCACTTGTTTGGGGTTATTTGGGGTACCTGTTTGTGGTTGTTTGTGGTTGTTTGTGATTGTTTGGGGTGGTTTGGGGTACCTGTTTGTGGTTATTTGGGGTACCTGTTTGTGGTTATTTGGTTCTTTGGGGTACCTGTTTGTGTTTGTGGTTGTTTAATGTTGTTGTTGTTTTTTTTGGGGGGGGGTTGGTACCTGTTTGTGGTTGTTTTTGGCTGGTTGTGGTTCTCTGGGGTTGTTTGAGGTACTTGTTTGCAGTTGTTTGGGTTGCCTGTTTGTGGTTGTTTGCAGTTGATTGGGGTGATTAGTAGGACTCTTATCGATAGATACATTGGATCAAATAACTTCGTAAGAATTCATTAATTTGTCTGTTGAACATGTATTTAACATATTCACCAGATTATGACTGACTAGGTTTAGCATGAGAATAGACTTTAGCCTATACAGCATTTTTTTGTCAACCCCTCATCTCTGATCCTGAGACCCTATTCTCAATTTCCTTGTCTATATCCCACTCTCAGGACCAGAATGAGATTTCCTCTTCACTCAGCACATCCATGTGGACCTGATGTCCATTCAGCAGTGTCGTGGCCATTCCCCCTCCCATCCCTCCCTTCAACCCACTTCCTCACCCTGGTTCCTGGATATCATTTATCACCACTCCCACTTAATAAGAAATCTTCCCTGGGCAATGTCAGAAAAATAGTAATTTACATTCAATCAATAGGCTACTCAATGAAGATATTACTACCATAGTATTCTCAATCAAGCAGCAAATTCAAGTACAGTAGATGTTCACCTGCATTGATGAGTAATGGGGGAGATGTAGAGTTCCCTGGCTGCCCAAACTCTTTGCTCCAGCCAAACGCTACGTCATGCCCACGGACATTTGTTTCCTCTCCGCAATGAAGTATGTAGCAAACATAGCTAGAGCAGCTGAAGAGGAAGGAGCAGGTAAGTGGAGCACTTGGTTTTGGTGATGTTAAAAATTTGAATATGTTTTTGAAGAATTTTGTGTTTGTGCCAAGTTTCCCTCTGACCTGCTCCTGCCCTTGTCTCGTTTTAAGTATGTACTGTTGATGATGAATGTTGAGTGATGTTTGTCCGTCTTGTTCAGTAACCTACATTGTGAGTGGAGCTAGTCTTTTTCGGAACTCTCAAGCAAATATTAAATCAATGCTGAACTGTTTCATGGTGTTGGTTTGCTCACTTCCACATTTGCCAGCTCAAGTTGGATTGTCAGAACCTGTGTAATGGTGTTAGGCAGAGCTCCCCATGCTCTAGTTTAAACGGGAGCTGTGTTCGAATATTCATACTAACCGCACCGCCCGTTCTATTTGTGATGTAAATTAAGTATATAGTATACTTATTGCTCATAGTACCGATATATAAAAGGTCCCGGATGTCGTACTACATTCGCCAATACGAAGTGTATTCCATGCTTTTAGGGCTCATAATGCAATTCTTCAGAAAATGGGCGTGGCTTGACATTGTTTTGAAGAAAATGCTGGAAAATATGCAGCCTTTAACTAACTATGACAAAGAAAATGTTGAGCAATGTAACAAAGTAATTACTTTCCAAAAAAGTTACGTTACACGTTATGTTGGCTGACAATTTGTTTGCTACGCTATCCTTACGAACCACATAGCATATCTTTACAGAAGTCTGTATTGGTATGTTAGCTAGCTACCTAACATTAGTTGGCTACTAATACATCAAACATGTCAGTATATTAATTATATGCTATCTAACTAACTACCCAACATTTATTGACTTGATTATTCCCGTTATTCTTAATTTAGCTAAGTGGTATAGGCATTGTGCGTTCTCAATGGACATTCAGGTACTTTTGTACATTCGCTCTGGCTATCTACTCCAATTTCAGAGCACTCTCATCTCGTCTGAGTGTACCAGACCAGAGAGCAGAATAACTGATGAATTTACGAATGCTCAACACCCGTTGAATATGGCTGGTGTCAGTAAACGTTGGCAAAAAAAGCTCAATTCAATTGTTGCCAGCAGCACAATTACAGTGACCAACACTCTGGTTAGAATGAGGTGTTCTCTAATTTGTGTCTGGAAGTAGCTAGCAGGCTAGCCGACGTTATCCAGTTAGCCTGGGTGCTTGACTGCCGTTGTATGGTCAGAATGCTCAAATCAACCCTACTCCTTGGTCAGAGCGTCCAGTTTGCACTCTGATGAACGATCTAAGAGCGAAACACACTGAATTTACATGTGGACAATCTGACAACGCTCTGAATTTACAAACACCCAGATTGAATTTAAGAACACACCCAAAGTCGTAAAATTTCTAGCTAGTAATTTGTTAAGCTAACAAGCTAGCAGGATGTTGCATAGTAACAGCATCAACTTCCGGTAGACAGGTGAAGCGCTAGTACGCTCAACTGAAAGGATACGTTTGTTTACAGTATACTTAAATGAACTAATAGTATAATATGTAGTATATACTCGTTAAGTATTTAGTATGCTGTAAATTAGTATAGGTATTCGAACACAGCTCTGGTGTGGCACAGTAAGGAAGTGTTACAGAGGGAAAGAGATGAAGGGAGAGGAAAAGGAAGAGGCTAATTGCCTCTGCTCTGTACTCGGTGCTTGTGATTGGATTTCCTGAGCTCTACCATCACCGATGACACAACACAGCCTGCTACAGTAGTTGCTACACTCAGCAGATGAGAGCAAGGCTGGCTGTACCTTAGCTAACTTATGGGGAATGTAAGGATTTGATGTTGAAGGTTGATATGACACATGCCAAGGGGTATCCTACGAAGCAGGTATGAGGAGTTAGCAAAGTAACTTTGGTCCACTCTGAGTTCAACTCGGGATAACCGGTCATACAAAAGTGGCTCACCTTTTAGCCACATACATTTCTATGGCAACGAATCCTTCAGAACTAATGTATCTTACCCTATTGAAATGACTGAGCCGCGAGTTGAGGATAAATTAAATCAGATTCCCTCCCTGTTGCAAAGATTGCGTCATCATCCCCTTCATTTGAGGAAGACGACTGATTAAATATTTTATTAATCAAGATGTTTTTTGTTAAATAGCAATGATAAAATACATCACATTACACATTTAATGATAGAATGCATTTTAAACGTAATGCACAGTAAAACTTTAAAAAACACAATTGATAAGAGTGGGGGAAAAAAGGTTCTTGTGCATTGATAAGCACACTATTGACGGCATTAACAATAAATAATAAAATAAAGATGGCACTTCTAAAAGCCTATTCCACATCATAGCCTAATGAATTTGCGAGAAACATTTCCTTTCATTTTATTTAGGCACAAATTAAAATGTGGCACTGACTCACTTGATGTTTCAGCATTGTCAGCAAAGAGTTCAGCGTTCGAATAGCCATGTTTGACATGCACGTGCAGTTACAAGCCTGCTAGAGTTAACGGCAGGCAGACGAGCAATATCCACCATTGTAGTAATGTCTTGTTTTGCACAAAATAATAAAATGCAGTTCTACAGGATATTTCTTAATGTAGCTCTTTATTAGCTAGCTATAACTTGAAAGTTCACGTATCTCCAACCATAATCAACTGACCATGACCTAACCATCTGGGTGGTCTTAACCAATCATAGCACAGTATGATATGGATAAAATGCATCCAATTATAATTCAGTATGTTTACACATATGAATATTACAAGTACGATGAAGCCTGAGCTGGAATGTGAAGCTAGCTGAAGCTGGTTAGCTTTAGAAAACACTTTGCAGGATACCCTTCCAGTGTGTTGCTTTAATATTCAGCCTGGGCTGGTAGGTTTAGCAGACCTGGTTTAGTGGTAGAACACCAAAGTTTATTATGTTTTCTAAAGCTTTGGAAAAGTCATTAAAAATAACTTTTCTAGATGAAAAAGTTGAACTACAGTTTGTTGAGCATATTATTATCACGTTTAAGGTATGACCCAGATTCAGACAGTTTAAAGAAACAAATGTTTATTCCTTAAACAGGGGCAGGCAAATGACATGTCAAAAGCAAGCAGGGGTCAATAATCCAGAGAGTGTGCAAAGGGTTCAGAATGGAAGCCAGGGTCAGGGCAGGCAGGGGTCAATAATCCAGTAAGGTGGGGTAAGGTATAGGATGGCAGGCAGGCTCAGGGTCAGGGCAGGCAAAATGGTCAAAACCGGGAAGGACTAGAAAACAGGAGCGAGAAACAGGCAAGAGCAGGGATACAAACGCTGGTAGGTTTCACAAACAAAACAAACTGGCAACAGACAAACAGAGAACACAGGTATAAATATACAGGGGGTGATGTCGAAGATGGGCGACACCTGGAGGGGGGTGGAGACAAGCACAAAGACAGGTGAAACAGATCAGGGTGTGACATGATAATGTAATACATGTTCAAAGTATTTACTTATCACTATGCTGTGCAAGTTCAGAGAAAGTACAGGTAGGGGCAAGGAGAGGGACGGAAGCAAAACTGTTACACGGGTACCATGTTAATCAGGAGAATCTCCTCTTTGTAATTATGTAAGTCTGAGCAGCGAGCTCGTTTGTCATCGATCGCTAGACCAGAAATAGTCAGACGTTTTTATTTTTTCCCTTCTTTTTCATTATGCAGACATAAGAACAGTTGACACCATCTGCGCTAGTTTTCCAGTTTAGCCAATGTTCTTAAGCCGTTTTTCAGCCTTAATTGAATTTTGACTCGTTCTATTGTCCAGCCTATAGATAGCCAGAGCGAATTTACGAAAGCACACATTGAGAAAGCACAATACCTATACAATTTAGCTAAGCTAAGAATGACGAGAATAATCAAGTCAATAAACATTGAGTAGTTAGATAGCCTATAGTTAATATACTGGCAAGTTTGATGTATAACTACTAACATACCGGTACATACCGCTGTAATGATGTGGTTCGTAAGGACAGTGTAGCTAACAAATTGTCAGCCAATTTGTAAGGTAACTTATTTGAAAAGTCATTACTTTATTACATTGAGTAGCAAATCTGATCTGTGATAGAAGGGGGGTTCACACGTAGCTCAGCTATTAGATTATTCTTTATTAAAGTTTGAATAGTCTATTATTCAGCTATTAGCCCTCCTCCCCAACTTGCAACAAATTATTCTCCTGAGTGGCTCACTTGTGGGCATGCTGGCAGGATATGGCATCTTCGGTTGTGCGTCAAGATTTCTGCATACAGTAGCACATTTGTATGAAGGTGTGGTTATTCACAGGCAAATTGTTATACACTATGGAGGTACATTTGTGTCTTTGTCGAGAGTCAAACCTTTTTTATTTTCAATCAAAAATAATTGTTCTGGAAGCAACTTTTTCCGACACAAAGGAAGTCAAAGCGGACACCTACGAAGATGGCATCTCAGGTAAGCAGCACTGGGCTGTATTGACGTATCCTAAAAATGGCATATGCTGCTTTAGATTGAACGGTCACAAGTATCAAAAATAAGCTGTTTTCTTTACTTTCAGAGAGCGAGCTGACCAAGGGGTCGAAAACGTAGACATTGCCAGATGTTCACTGTCCGAGGAACAGGTCGTGGAAGCTTTATCGCTGGAAAAGTGTCCATAACCAGAGGTAATTAAACTGCTCTGTGTCTTTTTCTCCATCTCTGCTTGTCTTGTTGTACATGGAACCTATGTCACGTTCATTAATTAAAAACCCTTAACCTGTTGTAACTACCCATCCCGGGTCCAGGAGCGTTGTCATCATCTGACACTAATTAGCATAACGCAATGGACATAAATATTACTAGAAAATATTTATATTCATGAAATCACATGTGAAATATATTGAAACACAGCTTAGCCTTTTGTTAATCACCCTGTCATCTCAGATTTTGAAAATATGCTTTACAGCCAAGACAAGCATTTGTGTAAGTTTATCGATAGCCTAGCATAACATTATGCCTAGCTAGCAGCAAGCAACCTGGTCACGAAAATCAGAAAAGCAATCAAATTTAATAGTTTACCTTTGATGAGCTTCGGATGTTTTCACTCACGAGACTCTCAGTTAGATAGCAAATGTTCCTTTTTTACAAAAATATTATTTTTGTAGGCGAAATAGCTCCGTTTGTTCTTCACGTTTGGCTGAGAAATCAACCGGAAATTGCTGTCACAACAACGCCGAAAAATATTTCAAATTAGCTCCATAATATCGACAGAAACATGGCAAACGTTGTTTATAATCAATCCTCAAGGTGTTTTTCAAATATCTATTCGATAATATATTCACCGGGACAATTGGCTTTTCAGTAGGGCCGAGAGGAAAAATGGCTACCTCTGTATTTTACGCAAGAATCACTCTGAGAGCCATCATGTAACGCTCATTCTTCAACATAAAATGGCGTGAAACTACGTCAAAATGCTGTAGACACCTTGGGGAATACGTAGAAAAAGGAATCTGGTTGATAGCCCATTCACTGCTCAATAGGGACGCATCGGAACGCAGAGCTTTCAAAACATGAGTCACTTCCGGATTGGATTTTTCTCAGGCTTTCACCTGCAACATCAGTTCTGTTATACTCACAGACAATATTTTTACAGTTTTGGAAACTTTAGAGTGTTTTCTATCCTAAGCTGTCAATTATATGCATATTCTAGCATCTTGTCCTGACAAAATAGCCTGTTTACTTTGGGGACGTTATTTTTCCAAAAATGAAAATAGTGCCCCCTAGGATACAAGACGTTTTAAGATGGCAGCTGCTAATTTTCAGATTTACACCACATAAACACAGCCATTTTCACTGGACTATCTGTTGCTGCCAAGTCATGATTTCCCTGGGGGTTAGCCTTGCAATAACCAAGTGGTGAGACACATAGCCCTCTACATTTAAATGTTTCAGGTACACTCTGATAGGTGTGTGTGTCACATACAGTATCTTCTATTGACATTATCTTCTATTGTTTGTCCTCATGTGTCTGTTTTTCAGCATAAAGTACTCTGTAGCCACTTAGTGTGGACACCAGGTGAGACCACACACACACACAATAACAGTCTCTCTTCTTCACTTCATCCTTCTCCCTAAAACCTCTAGGTTATATCAGCTGTTTTGGTGAACCCCTCCCACATTTGATCTGGCTGACACAGGGCATAGCATGATCATGGGTGAGATATCACTTGGTCGGGTCAACAGGAAGTATTATTAAAAAGACATAGTAGTCCCAGAGTTAATGATCCAAGGTCAGTATTGCATTTCACCTACTGATTTAAGATGACTGACCGTGTTAGAATAAAACAACCAAGGCTTAATCATGCTGTCTCTATGTCCATCTGTCACTCTTATGCAGGTATGTTTTGATGTGAGAGAGGAAGCCAGTCCCATCATCGCCACCTCACCCGCTCTTAAAACTTCTTAGGGCTGCAATCTCGTTAAAGGGATCGATATGACAACAGCCAGTGAAAGTGCAGGGCGCCAAATTCAAAACAACAGAAATCTCATAATTAAAATGCACACATGTATCTTGTTGTTAATCCCACCACAGTGTCCGATTTTAAATAGGCTTTACAACGAAAGCACCACAAACGATTATGTTAGGTCACAACCAACTCACAGAAAAATTCTGCCATTTTTCCAGCCAAAGAGAGGAGTCACAAAAAGCACAAATAGAGATAAAATTAATCACTAACCTTCATCAGATGACACTCATAGGACTTCATGTTACACAATACATGTATGTTTTGTTTGATAAAGTTCATATTTATATTATATTTTTATATTTATATAAAAAAATCTCAGTATACATTGGCGCGTTACGTTCACTAGTTCCAAAAACATCCTGTGATATTGCAGAGAGCCACATCATTTTATAGAAATATTCATTATAAATGACGATAAATACAATTGTTAGACATGGAAATATTGATATACCTCTCCTTAATGCAACCGCTGTGTCAGATTTCAAAAAGACTTTATGGAAAAAGCAAAAATAAAAACAAATACAAAATAAATACAATTATCTGCCATGTTGGAGTCAACAGAAATCACATTATAAATATTCCTTTACCTTTGACGATCTTCATCAGAATGCACTCACAGGAATCCTAGTTCCACAGTAAATGCTTGATTTGTTCGATAATGTCCATTATTCATGTCCAAGTAGCTACTTTTGTTAGCGTGTTTAGTACACAAATCCAAACGCTCGTGCAGGTCCATCCGAACGTCGGACGAAAACTTCAAAAGTTATATTACAGGTCGAAGAAACTTGTCAAACTAAGTATAGAATCAATCTTTAGGATGTTGTTATCATAAATCTTTAATAAAGTTCCAACCGGAGAATTCCTATGTCTGTAGAGAAGCCATGGAACGCAGGTCGCTATCATGTGAAATGCGTGTGACTAGGACCTGGCTCTCTGCCAGACCCCTGACTCAAAGAGCTCCCACCCGGCTCCACAACACAGTAGAAGCCTCATTCAAGTTTCTAAAGACGGTTGACATCTAGTGGAAGCCCTAGGAAGTTTAACTTGAAAATCGACCAACCTCAGATTTCCCACTTCCTGTTTGGATTTCTTCTCAGGTTTTGCCTGCCATATGAGTTCTGTTATACTGTTCTGTTCTGTTATATAAACAGTTTTAGAAACTTCAGAGTGTTTTCTATCCAATACTAATAATAATATGCATATATTAGCAACTGGAACTGAGGAGCAGGCCGTTTACTCTGGGCACCTTTCATCCAAGCTAATCAATACTGCCCCTGCAGCCATAAGAAGTTTTAAGATAACCTTCGGGCCAACTGGGGGCCCAAGGCTGGTTAGGAGACGCCGCAATTGCGATGAACTGAGAGAATATTAGGGTACACTGTAATTCATTAATCATATGCTTGCTGTCTGCCGCTGTTCCTACCTCTTTCCCTTTCTGTCTTCTACACCTCTCTCCCCACCTCGTTTTTTTCTTCCTTGTTTTATAATGCACACCATATGTGCATTGAAGTACAGACTGAACTTGTATTTATAATATTACAATTATCATAATTATAATGCATTTATGAATTTATAACACCTGGATAATGAACTTCTTTCAATAAAGCGTTTCACATTCTCCACTGGTTGAGATTAAGTATCTCATTGAAATTACTGTCCTGTGTCCTCAGATTAATGCAGGTGAGTTAGATATGCATCATTTTTGTTCTGTGTATATGAATTACAAATCAATCATGTTTCTAGTCTATTGCATAGCTACAATGTGTAATCAATGATGTCCCAGGAGCAGGAGTGGTAAACACTGTTGAAGTGCATAATTGTAATACATACATGCAGACACAGCATCATTCAAATAATGGAGTTTCATATAAATGAAAAATAATGTCTCTGAGATTCATACCTGAGCCGCACCTTTATTTGCCAAGGACGAGTACATGATCAGTGAATATATTCATCATTGGCTAAATGAAGTTATTATATTCTACTCTATCCATAGGCTTCATTAAATAATGCCATTCAGACTTGAAGTTGATACAACAACTATGATAGCTGAGGTTCATAGATTGGTATGAATATTAGTGAATATTGACCCTAATGTTTTAGGGTCAATACACAGATCGGCTACATACTGTAGCTAGCTACACATCCGTAGGCATACAGTTGTTTTTATCCTCCACTACACAATAAGCAAGTAAATAGTTAGCTAGCTATGTCACTTCAGCTGCATTGCAAGGCAAGCTTACCCAATTGTACATTCAATTTACAGTAAATGCTTAAGCTAGCTAGATTCTTCACATCCACTGTTTCACACGATGACAGCCTGGATTGCTGGTTCTCTCAGGAGTCCCTAAAACATTAAAACACTAAAACAATATAGAAAAACCCTTGAATGTGTAGGTGTGTCCAATCCAGTACTTTTTCTTCTCTCTTAAATTAATCGAACTCCTAAAAGCAGTATTTCTCTAAAAGTACCCTACTAATAAAATCAGTATTTCTCTAAACATATCCAACAACTAGAAGCAGTGTAGAGTTACAGCCCCTAGTTACCTCCTCAGTGACATGCACTACCGTTCAAAAGTTTGGGGTCACTGAGAAATGTCCTTGTTCTTGAAAGAAAAGCACATTTTTTGTCCATTAAAATAACATGAAATTGATCAGAAATACAGTGTAGACATTGTTAATGTTGTAAATGACTATTGTAGCTGGAAATGGCTGATGTTTTATGGAATATCTACATAGGCGTACAGAGGCCCATTATCAGCAACCATCACTCATGTGTTCCAATGGCATGTTGTGCTAGCTAATCCAAGTTTATAATTTAAAACTCTTTTGCAATTATGTTAGCACAGCTGAAAACTGTTGTTCTGATTAAAGAAGCAATACATATGGCCTTCCTTAGAAAAGTTGAGTATCTAGAGCATCAGCATTTGTGGGTTCGATTACAGGCTCAAAATGGCCAGACACAAAGACCTTTCCTCTGAAACTCATCAGTCTATTCTTGTTCTGAGAAATGAAAGCTATTCCATGTGAGAACTTGCCAAGAAACTGAAGATCATGTACAACGCTGTGTACTACTCCCTTCACAGAACAGTGCAAACGGGCTCTAACCAGAATAGAAAGAGGAGTGGGAGGCCCCGGTGCACAACTGAGCAAAAGGACAAGTACATGAGTGTCTAGTTTGAGAAACAGACGCCTCACATGTCCTCAACTGGCAGCTTCATTAAATAGTACCCGCAAAACACCAGTCTCAACATCAACAGTGAAGAGGCAACTCGGGGATGCTGGCCTTCTAGGCAGAGTTGCAAAGAAAAAGCCATATCTCAGACTGGCCAAAATAAAGAAAATATTAAGATGGGCAAAAGAACAGACACTGGACAGAGGAATATTGGAAAAAAGTGTTACGGACAGACAAATCTAAGTTTGAGATGTTCGGATCACAAAGAAGCCATCTGTCAAGCATGATGGAGGAAATGTGGGGATCTGGGGGTGCTTTGGTGGTAGTAAAGTGGGAGATCTATACAGGGTAAAAGGGATCTTGAAGAAGGAAGGCTATCACACCATTTTGCAACACCATGCCATACCCTATGGACGGCTCTTCATTTTTTCCTCAACTTCACCTTTTATTGTAAAAGATACATGCGAACTTCATCATCCAAGCATCACACGGAACACATCCACAGCCAAACTCATTCCTTAAACCAGTCTAAATTACAGGTTGCATTGACAAAAAAAAAATCATAAATTAGCGATATAACATCTAGACTTGTTTACAATGTACAACATCTCTGGCCAACACAAGGGAGAAATGTAATATTGTTTAGAAAAAAAGATATGTGTGAGCTAAGCTAACAGAAGCTACATTGTATTTATTTATTATTTTTTATTTAGGGGGTAGATCAGCTTTAATGTTGCAGATCGATTGTATCTTCCATCAATGTAATTGTCTATATAATTTCCTATCCACTATGTAATAGAAAATATATAGAGTATAGGTTCATTACCTGTCAAAAGTTTGGACACACCTACTCGTTCCAGGGTTTTTCTTTATTTTTACTATTTTCTATATAGAAACTAGGTGTATGTCGCGGATCACTACTTCTCACGAGAGCCATTTGAATTTTTGAATATTTTGAATATTTTGAATATTTTTGAGAAATTCCTTCTGGAACATGTGAACTTTCATGTGCCTTAATAATACTCTAATGCCACCAGTAAATACAAATACAATTGTTAAATTATGAGCCTAGTTGGTTTAGCCACAGAAATAGACCACAACCTTCCCATTAGCCATGATTGCCTGAGATAATGAGTGGGCTGCCAAGAGATGAGTTTGAATTGGGCTACAGATTTTTTATCTATTGCTTAATAGAACTGCATAAGTGTTGCTCTCCATTTTCTGGAGGACCGAGTTTTGAAATGAGTTGAATTGGAGTATGGTAGCTAAGGAGATGGAGAAAACACCTGTCTCCGGATTACATCTTCAAACTAAGGGCAACCATGGCATTCATGACAGGGAGAAGCATCCAACCATGATATATGCGGGTAAGCTAGCTAACATTGAACCTGGCTGGTTAGCTACCAGCAGTTTCTTGAGTTATGGTTAATTGTTTACCTAGCTAGCTACATGCTTTAACAAAAGACTCCACTATGCAAGTAACCATTTCGGGTGCATTCATAAATTCAGTCTGACCATCTACTCCGATTTCAGAGCACTCTCGTCTGAGTGTGGCAGAGTAACTGATGAATTTACGAACACTCAACACTTGTTGAATATGGCCGGTGTCAGTAAACATTGGCAAATAAGCATAATTAAATGATTGCCAGCAGCACAGTTACAGTCACTAACGCTTTGTATAACATGAAAACAGAATAACCAGCTCTGCTGGGGAGGGGGGTGTTCTCTCATTTGTGTCTGGAACTAGCTAGCAAGTTAGCCAGTTAGCTTGGGTGCTTGACTGCCGTTGTGAGGTCAGAACACTCGGATCAACCCTACTCATCGACCAGAGTGTCCAGTGTCCACTCTGAATGCTCCCAGAGCGAAACGCTCTGAATTTACAAACTGACAGCACAGTCGCAGTCACCAACTCTCTGGATAACATAAAAACAGCATGACCACCTCTGCTAGGGCGAGTAAGATCTGCCATACTTTCAGACATGTAAATTACCAGACCCGGACTCAGGGATAGCTAACCCTGGAGATTATTTTTAATCTCTACATATACTGTACAGTGGTTCTTCCTTTAAAAGTTGTGTTGTACTGCAGCACAGCTTGCAGGCTGCTTCAGAATTCTATGGCATGTGTCAGCCATTATTTCCATTAATGCTAGTTAGTGCTAGTTTGACCACCAGAGGGCATCTTTGAGAAGCATTTGACTGTTTTTAATATTGGCTATACTAGGGAATTGAAAAGCTTTTTTGTAAGAAAATAGTATATGGGATTGATTTTTAGAAATGTTGTCTAATTAATTTGCTTAATATTATAGTGTTTCTATTCCAAGAAAAACTAAAAACTAGAAAGGAAAATATGGCTCTGTAGAATGTGACCTGTCGGGAGTAAGCTACTAAGTGACTGCGAGTGAAGAGCAAAATAATCCTCACCTTTCCCCACTCTAATTATAGGCTAACCAATACACAAACAGAGTTTCAGTGAAAGTAGAAATATCTTTGATTTATCAAGACCAGTCCTCATGCTTGTCTCAGAGTAGCGCGAAACATTGCTGAAATAGTTGACCACACGCGGGTAGGCTATTGCTTCAAATCCTATTATAAAAATTGGATGACTTTGGGTGTTCCAGTAAGCAACAACTTGTTACCTTCATTAGCCAACATTATTCTTAAAATAACTCCAGCACAGAGAAGAGAAAGGAGCCTTAAATAATTAAACAATAAAGCGATTGAATCCGCCATGTATCTTGACTCTGACTGTTGGAAGTCAAGTTCCAGAGCTCACAGGTGTGCCTGGCATGGATTGTGACTCCTTCTATTTCCTCGCCCTCTTCAATGCATCATTCTCCGCCTGACTCACCGCCAGTGCCGCCTGACTCTCCGCCAATGGCGAGTGACTCTCCGCCAATGCCGCCTGGCTCTGGACCAATGCATCAGCTGTTGCCAGATTCTCTGCCCTAAGAGAATGCTTCTCTTTCTGCTGGTCTGCCTTCAATGACTTGATCTCAGTCTTCAAAGTTTGAATCTAATCCATGTGCACCTTCATCAGATGAGCAGACTGGTACCGCCCTGAGCCCCCATCGATTACAGTGGCCTACGACCAAAACAATTAAGAATTAAAAGTGACGCCAACACACAAATGTACTGTTCTGTAGTTTCGACCCAGAGATTCGTCTGACAAACAAAGACCTTCATGTCCTGCAGGCCCAGGCATAGATTAAAGCAGGCGAGACATTCAATGACATCATCTTCATATTGCAACAGAAAAAAAGGAAGAAGATCAAGCAAGCCGAGTCCCAAGCATCCCCTCAAACTCCATGTGTGGGGGGCAATATCTCGCCAGGGACCAGGCCCATATTAGATTTTTATGGTAAGCTTAGCTATTTACAAAGAAAATGGTATAACATATTGTAGCCTACACTTCACGGACTGCTATGTGTTCCACAATAATTCACTGTTGCCTCCTTTTTCAGGTATCATGGCTCAAGATTTCTTTGAGGAAGAAATCATCAAAAGATATGCTGGACCCTATGTCAGAGAGGTGTTTCAGGGACCACATTGTTTCTTTCAAGATAGGATTATAGAAATATTTTTTTTACGTTTAGGCCTATTTACATGTATATTTCTAGTATTGTACCTAATTTTGGCTGTTAGGCTAAATTGATATTTTTTCTTCTCCAAATGCAGACAATGACCCAAAACACATCTCTACATGTACAGTTGAAGTCGGAAGTGAACATACACTTAGGTTTGAGTCATTAAAACTACACATTTCTTGTTAACAAACTAGTTTTGGCAAGTCAGTTAGGACATCTACTTTGTGCATGACAATACATTTTGCCATCAATTGCTTACAGACAGACTATTTCACTTATAATTCACTGAATCACAATTCCAGTAGGTCAGAAGTTTACATACACTAAGTTAACCGTGCCTTTAAACAGCTTGGAAAATTTCAGAAAATGACGTTATGGCTTTTGAAGCTTCTGATAGGCTAATTGACATCATTTGAGTCAGTTGGAGGTGTACCTGTGAATGTATTTCAAGGCCTACCTTCAAACTCAGTGCCTCTTTGTTTGACATCATGGGAAAATCAAAAGAAATCAGCCAAGATAATTTTTTAGCGATTTTTTATCGAAGTTCATCGATTGCACAATAAAACATTATGTACACTTAGCATTAAGCAGCTTGGTCACGAAAATCAGAAAAGCAATCAAATTAATTGTTTACCATTGATGATCTTTGGATGTTTTCACTCACGAGACTCCCAGTTACACAACAAATGTTCCTTTTGTTCCAAAAATATTATTTTTATATCCAAAATACCTCAGTTTGTTTGGTGCGTTATGTTCAGAAATACACAGGAAAGAGCGGTCACAACAACGCAGACAAATTCCAAATAGTTTCCATAATATATTCCATAAAGAAACATTTCAAACATTTTTTATAATCAATCCTCAGGTTGTTTTTAATATATATAATCGATAATATATCAACCGCAAATGTCTTTCATAGTAGGAGAGGGAAAAACAATAGCTGTCCAAACTCTGTTGCGCGAGCAAAACTCATGTGACCACTTGACGCGATGTTATCTTTCTGGCTCATTTTTCAAAATAAAAGCCTGAAACTATGTCTGAAGACTGTTGACACCTCGAGGAAGCGATAGGAAAAGAAATCTGGTTGATATCCATTTAAATGGAGCAATGGGAGGCTATGGAACATGGAGTTTTCAAAATAGTTTTCAAAATAGAAGCCACATACATACAGACAATATTTTGACAGTTTTGGAAACTTTAGAGTGTTTTCTATCCAATACTAATAATAATATGCATATATTAGCAACCGAGACTGAGGAGCTGGCCGTTTACAATGAGCACCTTTTCATCCAAGCTACTCAATACTGCCCCTGCAGCCATATGAAGTTAAAATAAAGTTGTGATCCCAACTGACCTAAGACTTGGACTTTTTACTAGGATTAAATCTCAAGAATTGTGAAAAAGTGAGTTTAAATGTATTTGGCTAAGTTGTATGTAAACTTCTGACTTCAACTGTATGTCTCCTGATTTAAACCCAATCAAATCAACTGAAAACATTCATCAGTAACTTTTGCAAGCATACAAGCAAATATGGTGAAGTGGTGAAGGCCATCGAGACGATTTGGATTGAGAAATCGATGATACAACAATGCAACAAATACATTGATAATCTCAGCAAGGTTGTACCTATGGTCATGGAGCTGAGGGGACAAGCAACTAAAAGTAGTTGAAATATACATCAAATACATTGTAAGTTGAGGGATTTTCACATCTACAGTAGCCGGGCTATTAAATTACCATTTTGTAAATAAATTGATGTATGAAGTGTCTATTGTCCTGCTAATAGCCCATCATGGAATGACTAAATATGTTAACCTCTCTAAGGGGTATGGGATGCTACCGTCCCACCTGGCCAACATCCGGCGAAATTGCAGGGCTCCAAATTCAAAAACAGAAATGCTCATAATATTTTTTTTTTAAACATACAAATGTTATACATCGGTTTAAAGATTAACTTGTTAATCCAACCGTTGTGTCAGATTTCAAAAAGGCTTTATGGCGAAAGCATACCATGCAATTATCTGAGGTCAGCTCCCAGCACACAAAACATTACAAACAGTTACCAGCCAAGTAGAGGAGTAACCCAGACAGGATGATCACATCAGTGACTCAACCCACTCAGGTGACGCACCCCTCCCAGGGAAGGTATGAAAGAGCCCCAGTAAGCCAGTGACTCAGCCCCTGTAATAGGGTTTGAGGCAGAGAATCCCAGTGGAAAGAGGGGAACCGGCCAGGCAGAGACAGCAAGGGCGGTTCGTTGCTCCAGAGCCTTTGCCTTTCCGTTCACCTTCCCACTCCTGGGCCAGCCTACACTCAATCATATGACCCACTGAAGAGATGAGTCTTCAGTAAAGACTTAAAGGTTGAGACCGAGTTTGCGTCTCTGACATGGGTAGGCAGACCGTTCCATAAAAATGGAGCTCTATAGGAGAAAGCCCTGCCTCCAGCTGTTTGCTTAGAAATTCTAGGGACAATTAGGAGGCCTGCGTCTTGTGACCGTAGCATACATGTAGGTATGTACGGCAGGACCAAATCAGAGAGATAGATAGAAGCAAGCCCATGTAATGCTTTGTAGGTTAGCAGTAAAACCTTGAAATCAGCCCTTGCTTTGACAGGAAGCGAGTGTAGGGAGGCTAGCTCTGGAGTAATATGATGAAATTTGATCAGGATTCTAGCAGCCGTATTTAGCACTAACTGAAGTTGATTTAGTGCTTTATCCGGGTAGCCGGAAAGTAGAGCATTGCAGTAGTCTAACCTAGAAGTGACAAAAGCATGGATTAATGTGTCTGCATCATTTTTGGACAGAAAGTTTCTGATTTTTGCAATGTTACGTAGATGGAAAAAAGCTGTCCTTGAAATGGTCTTGATATGTTCTTCAAAAGAGAGATCAGGGTCCAGAGTAACGCTGAGGTCCTTCAAAGTTTTATTTGAGACAACTGTACAACCATTAAGATTAATTGTCAGATTCAACAGAAGATCTCTGTTTCTTGGGACCTAGAACAAGCATCTCTGTTTTGTCCGAGTTTAAAAGTAGAAAGTTTGCAGCCATCCACTTCCTTATGTCTGTAACACATGCTTCTAGCGAGGGCAATTTTGGGGCTTCACCATGTTTCATTGAAATGTACAGCTGTATGTCATCCGCATAGCAGTGAAAGTTAACATTATGTTTTCGAATGACATCCCCAAGAGGTAAAATATATAGTGGTCCTAAAACGGAACCTTGAGGAACACCGAAATTTACAGTTGATTTGTCAGAGGACAAACCATTCACAGAGACAAACTGATATCTTTCCGACAGATAAGATCTAAACCAGGCCAGAACTTGTCCGTGTAGACCAATTTGGGTTTCCAATCTCTCCAAAGGAATGTGGTGATCGATGGTATCAAAAGCAGCACTAAGGTCTAGGAGCACGAGGACAGATGCAGAGCCTCGGTCTGATGCCATTAAAAGGTAATTTACCACCTTCACAAGTGCAGTCTCAGTGCTATGATGGGGTCTAAAACCAGACTGAAGCATTTCATATACATTGTTTGTCTTCAGGAAGGCAGTGAGTTGCTGCGCAACAGCCTTTTCTAAAAATTTTGAGAGGAATGGAAGATTCGATATAGGCCGATAGTTTTTTATATTTTCTGGGTCAAGGTTTGGCTTTTTCAAGAGAGGCTTTATTACTGCCACTTTCAGTGAGTTTGGTACACATCCGGTGGACAATAGCTTCGTCAATATAAAAGTAAAACAAGAAAAGGTGCGCTCTCGGTCGTGCGCATTAAACAGCTCTGGGACACTGCAGGGTCCACTCATTCAGAGAGGTATTACTCTCTCATTTTTCAGAATACAAGCCTGAAACCATTTCTAAAGACTGTTGACATCTAGTGGAAGCCATTGAAAGTGCAATCTGAGTCCTAAGTCATTGGATACTGTAAAGGCAGTAAATGGAAAACTACAAACTACAAAAAATCCCACTTCCTAGATGGATTCTTCTCAGGTTTTCACCTGCCATATCAGTTCTGTTATACTCACAGACAATATTTTAACAGTTCTGGATACTTTAGAGTGTTTCCTATCCATATCTACAAATTACATGCATATCTCAGCTTCTGGGCCTGAGTACCAGGCATTTTACTTTGGGCACTCTTTTCATCTGGAGGTGAAAATAGTGCCCCCTACACTAGTGAGGTTAGACAGGTTTTTTCATCAAGGACACATTGTTTGCAGAGTTTACAAACAGGAGGTGGAGTTCCAGAGCTCACAGGTGTGCCTGGCTTGGATTTTAAATCCATCTCATTCCTTGCCCTCTTCAATGCCTCATTTACTGCCTGACTCTCCACCAATATCACCTGCCTCTGGACCAATGCATCAGCAGATTCATTTTACAATCATGGCTAAGCGATTTAATTAAGGGTTACAGTTAGGAAAATATGACGCTGTACAACGGGACCAGTTGAGAGTACTGTAGGCCTAAGCTACTAAGTGACTGCAAGTTAAGAGCAAAATAATCCTAACATTCCAAAAATAAAAATCTGATTTATCAAGACTAGTCCCCAAGCTCTATCATTCAGTAATAATAATTATAATAATCGTTGGATAAATGATTGGCTCTCGGAACTCATTAAGAGGCGGCTTCAATCTTCAATATAATCATTAATTCAGAAGGTTAAACACATAGGTTTTAGGCCTGCAGTAAGTTATAATAAACAGAAAATTGCGTGTCTATTCATAAACCATGTGCCATGGAATCGGTACATCAAATATCTCTTCCAAAATATTTTACAATCTATATGGCAAAGCTGTCATTTTTGGTCCTTAAATGAAACTGGTATATATTTGTATTTATCACAATAATCTTTAACCAATTTTGGTCTTTAATGCAGGGCTGATAGACAAGTTCCTTGCTTCTTTTTTTTTACTGAAATTGCAACCAACTTTCTATTTCTTGTTTTAAAATAATGATATTTTGGACATGATTTTGTTTCAAATAACCGACAGTGAGCA
Source organism: Oncorhynchus tshawytscha (assembly GCF_018296145.1). Lineage (NCBI taxonomy): Eukaryota > Metazoa > Chordata > Actinopteri > Salmoniformes > Salmonidae > Oncorhynchus > Oncorhynchus tshawytscha. Next base: position 20,396,716 of record NC_056439.1, read on the forward strand.
ATTGTTATCTGAATAAAGGGGAAAAGGCCATTCTTGAACATGGGGTAAGACATTCTTACTAATTTGTAATTCTTGTAATTCTTGTACTTTTTGAGGGAGATAAACCAAAAGCCCACTGTGCCTATTTTTCAAAAATCGCCAGTCCACAAGTCAAGTGAAATCACAGACTGAAAACACCTCCATTAATTGCCACAGTTTAGACTACCGATAGATCAGCGTTCTAACTCCCCCTTGTGATAGTGTGGTGCAATGACAGAATGCCACCATCTACCACTAACGGTCGTGGCATAAACTCGTAACTTTTAAAGAAACAACAGCTGTAGGTAAATCTGCTTTTTGTTTTTTGGTGCCTCTCATGTGGAATAAAGTTGTTGGAGTTGGTGCCTCTAGGGCACTGAATACTGAATAATGTGTTTCTTTTATATGGTTATGTTTTGCTTTTTGTGTTTTGTGCTTGTTTTTCATGTATTATGTAATTGATGTGTATTAGGGCACTGCTACCCGACCCCGATGGGCCACAATATTATAAATTGGGTTAGGGCCAGGTAGGGTCTGTTTTTCATCAATAACTAGGGTACATGTAGGGGTCGGGTATCATTAAATTAATCTTTAACATTTTGAAGCTAAGCCATTTACTTGTGCTCTGCTATGAAATACATATCATGGTTTCAGAAGGGCTTCCACAGGAGCCCTTCTGAAAGGAGAGATTATTTTACAGAAAATAATGTTTCTTGAGTTTTGTCAGAGTTTAGACTGACGAAAAGCAGCTTGTTTACAGCTATCTGCTCACTCTCATCAATGAGCAGAGCAGCAAACAGAAGCATTGCTATGGACACTCACACAAGCAGAGCCATGACTTTCCCTCCTGGGTGAGGATCAGAGAGAGCCCCCCTCTCTCCCACCAGAGAGGGGTGGGGAGGGGATGAAGTTGGACGTTTTATGACGGCCTTAAATACCTTGCAAGATCTCTCGCTCCCACTCTGCAGAAATGGAAGTTAAAAATCCCTTTGTTACAACAGAGAGAGATGTTGTAGTACTGTAACATCCACGATTGGATGAATGAAATGAAACAATATTTGACAATATTTGGAATGGTCCTCGGCTATGTATAAGAACAATCCTGTCAAATTCATTAAGATTTTGTGATGTCATTAAAGACGGTAGATATACTGTAGATAACTACTGTATATCTCTGAAAGTGTACATTTCCCAGTTGTCAGGTTTACATCTAAATGTTGTGGAACTTATATGATTAAAAATTAAACTATTTGTGAGAAAATGAAGTGTGATGTTAGCCTTCTAAATAAGAATAGTTTTTCATATAAACGTTTTACCCAGTCAGTGACCACACCCACATGAGCACAGACATTATGTCCGCGTCATGGAATGCCCCCTTTTGCCAGAGTGCATAAAACCCCTCTTGACAAAATTCACATTAGACCAGCGTGACCGACAGCGTGAGCTGAAAGGTACGAAATGGTTAGAAACTCTGAAACTTTCAACAGAGAAGAAGAAAATCACACTAGACCAAGCAGGTGGATGGTGTTGAACAGGACGTCACGAATGGTTAGACTCTACCAGACCAGTATACGTGCAGCACGAGCTGAATACACCACAAATGGTCAGGAACTCTCAACTAGTGAAGAAGATAGAGACTACACGTTCACAGTCTGCAGCTGTATATGTAAAATAGTCTAGTAAACTCGACCAAAGACGAGAAAATAAGAACATTTCCCTATCAAATTACCATTCGTAGACCTCTGGAAGATGCGTTCTAACAGACACTCTGAGACCAACCTACTACAACTACAAAGGGCAGGACAACCAGAGACTGTGAATTACTCTCAGTATAAAGACCGCTTGATTTCAACAGAGAGACTACAAGGACAAACAAGTGTAAATATGTGTTGCTTTTCTAAATCCGAATGAGCGGTCGTTCAGGTGCAAACTAGTCATATTCCCATTGGCATAGTTTACAAACGTCCCTATAGTTGAATTCCTTTGTCTCTCCATTTCCCTCTCTTTTGAATCCGCCATTTTGTGTAACAAACCGTCATATCGGTTTAATCCACTTGGGACCTTTCATTGCATTGTGTTAGTAACCAATAGCTACACCGTGTGTGTGTGTGTTTATGTATTTCTGTATGATTATTCAGTTAGTTAGTAAATAAATAATTGAGCCAATTTGTATATCGCTGAATCATCATTTATGCTAGGGTTCGGGCAGATATCCAATAATTTTGCAACATTCAGAATGAGACTGACAAGGTAACAATTAATAAATGATTGATGGGATGATGGCTATGATGTCGAGATTCTGACATTTTGAGTTAATTCCGGAAATGGTAACTGGTTGAATACACTTTTCCTGTGGTGCCCCAGATTACTACTTAATTAATTGTTATATGATTAATTTAATCACATAATAATTGAACGTGGTATGTATTTATTTGATGAATAGCCATCATCACTTGAATGATAGTCACGACACAAGACATGCAAAGAGTGCAAGCAGCGCGAGCAGCACAGGGAGTGAGGGTCAGACAGATGAGCAGCTAATGGATACTAACGGAGGAAGTTATTGCAGGGCAATTGGAAGCAATCGGGCCTGAGTAGGGTAGGGCCTGAATGTCACTGGTGTTCTGCAGGGCTCATCTGCGAAAGAGAGAGAGAGCATGATTCGCTGCTTAAGGTGATACTTCAGGATTTTGGCAAACAGGCCCTATCTATTTTTCCAGAGTCAGATGAACTTGTGAATACCATTTTTATGTTTCTGCATACAGTTGCTAACTAGCATTAGCGCAATGACTAGCTGTCATTGCTAGCAGTCATTGCGCTAATACTAGTTAGCATTGGATCGCAAAACTACCTCTAACTTCCTTCATACTGGAGACAGATGGTGAGACAGGTTCAAATCAAATAAAACTTTATTTGTCACATTAGCCGAATACAACAAGTGTAGACCTTAACGTGGAATGCTTACTTACAAGCCCTTAACCAACAGTGCCTCACCTATTGCCCATTCTTGGGGAAGCTGCTATAGGCCACCAAGTGCTAACAGTCAGTATCTGGATAATGTGTGTGACTAGTTTTGCACCTGGACTAGTGTTAATTCGTGTGGTCAGGTGCCACAAAGAGGGACTTTCAAATTTCAATTGGCTCAGAAAAGGGCAGCACAGGTGGCCCTCGGCTGTACACCATGTCATATAAATGACAACTTGTTCTCAACTAGCTTACCTGGTTAAATAAAGGTGAAATATATATATTTTTAAAACACAGAGAGCTAACATTAATAATATGCAGGTCCTGGCTCAAAGAGGAGGAGAGATTTACTTCATCACTACTTCTATTTGTGAGAGGTATTGACTTGTTGAATGCACCTGAGCTGTCTCTTTGAACTACTGGCACACAGCTCTGACACACATGTATACCCCACAAGACATGCCACCAGAGGTCTCTTCACAGTCCCCAAGTCCAGAACAGATTATGGGAGGCACACAGTGCTACACAGAGCCATGACTACATCGAACTCTCTTCCACATCAAGTAACTCATGCTAGCAGTAACATTTTATTTGTTTTATTTTTATAAAATACACCTTTTGGAACAGTGAAGAAACACAGGCACAGACACATGCATACACACACACTATAACATACGCACCCTACACACACGTATGCATGGATTTTGTGTTTAAGATATGTGGTAGTAGAGTAGTGGCCTGAGGGCACACACTTAATGTGTTGTGAAATCTGCTGTGAATGTATTGAAAATGTTTTAAAAATTGTATAACTGCCTTAATTTTGCTGGACCCCAGGATGAATAGCTGCTGCCTTGGCAGCAACAAATGGGGATCCATTTTAAATACAAATACAGAGACAAAAAATGATATCCACGAGTTCACGAGTTCATCCCTATAAATAAAAGGTCAATAACATTTTAAAAATAAAACAATTAGCTAGCTAGCAGTTGATGGCAGTTGATTAGATAGATAAATGAGCACACATTAGAAGATTATCTGAATATGTCATAATACTGTAAATCATGATCAAAGAATACAACTACCTTTTAAGTCAGTTATAATGTCAGACAAAAATATGCAGGGAACGCCACGATTACCATGTCATACAAGCCCTCGCAGGTTGACTCAGCAGAGATGAAGCAGGATTTATGTGTCAAAGCCATCTCAGCTCTGCATGCATACATTCATGTCTCTCTTTCCTTGTATGCAGAACAGCCATTTCAATGCCACCATGACCTTTCTTTATCTTCATCACAAATGGCATCCAATTCTCTATTTAGTGCACTACTTTAAACCAAGGCCCAGTTGACCAGTGCACTACATAGGGAATAGGGTGCCATTAGGGACACAGATTTGTACACCAGGCACCTTAAATTAAATGCTGAAAAGGCAAAAGAGCAGATTAATCACAATGACTCCTTGACACAGCTGTTTGATTCCAGTCAGAATGACAGAAAGGGGGAAATATGTTTCTGGCTGCAATCTTCCGAATCTGATTATGTTCCCTGTCCCTGCTTTATCCCAGCAGCTCTCTTGGATCAGGGTGACAGCAGCATACAGGAGTGTCAGTCGGCGCTACAGCTCCATGCTACTCCATGCCTCCCAGATAACAATGTCGTACTCGATCTGACTGAGGAATCCTCACATCTGCAGTTGGAGACGCTGCCGCTCTAAATATGCAGCGCTCACACAACATTGTGTTTTGAGGTCATTTCGTAAAGCGTTTTTTTTCTGGAGTGCTATTAAATTACAAACGCATGCAAGTACATACAATATATTTTGCGACTTTCAGTAGTGAGTGCATACATTTTCGTACTGGTCCCCCGTGGGAATTGAACCCACAACCCTGGCGTTGCAAGTGCCATGCTCTAGAAACTGAGTCACATGGGACAGTAAAGTTTCATTTCAATGTTATAGTGCAGTGAGTCTGCTCTCCAAACGCATAATCTGGGATTTTTCCTGCTGTCAAATGCTCCAAGTGATGTGGCTGTCTTTAGGATAAAATGACAGACTGTGATTGTGGTTTTAATCCTAGCCATTGAAATGCTTGCATTCATTGTGTTGAGTTCAGTTATCTCTATTATGGCCCAGCGTCTCTGTCTCAGCACTATATAGAGAATATGATGCTATTTGGGACTCACTCTGTGTGGCTCTGGTCAAAAGTAGTGCACTAATAACAGAATAGAGTGCCATTTGGGACGCAGGCTGAGCCTCTATTCAAAGACCTGAATTATTTACAGTTCATTCCCCATTCTGAGGATAATAGGTAAGTGTGCTTTTTACAGGATCAATTCGATTAGCTGCTGGAGAGATATAGAGTGAAGAGGATATTTTCAAGCTGAGAACGTGTGGTAATTAATGAAGTGCAGAGACAATATTTGTAGTAGTGGTGAGTGGGTCGGCTGTTTGTTCACCCACACACACATACACAATTGCTAATAACCAATCCTCAACCGCCTGACTATACAGTTGCAAGAAAAAGTTTGTGAACCCTTTGGAATTACCTGGATTTTTGCATTGATTACTCATAAAATGTGGTCTGATCTTCATCTAAGTCACAATAATAGACTAACACAATTTGACTAAACTAATAACACACAAACACTTGTGCTTTTCCCCCAAAAAATTATACATTGAGTAATCATTCACAGTGCAGGCTGGAACAAGTAAGTGAACCTCTGTGTAAGGCGAGGGGCACCGGTCGACAACTTCCGGTGAAATTGGAGGGCGTGCAATTCAAATAAATAATCATAAACATTATGGATGTTAAACATTTAGGTACGTACAAGTGTCTTATATCGGTTAATAGCTTAAAGTCTTGTTCATCTAACTGCATTGTCTGATTTACAATAGGCTTTACAGCGAAAGCATGCATGCCCCACATCAACATATTTTTCCACCGGCACAGGCTTCATAAAATCACAAATAGCGATTAAATATTCAGTTACTTTCTTTAAATCTTCCTCTGATTTGCAATCCAAAGGGTCCCAGCTACAACATGCATGGTCGTTTTGTTAGATAAAATCCTTCTTTATATCGCAAAAAGTCAGTTTAGTTGGCAATATCGATTTGAGTAATGCACTTGTTCAACATGCAGAGAAAGGAATCCAAAAAGCTACAGCTAAACTTGGTTAACAGTATGTGAATGGTAATATGTTATTAGTGGGGTTTTGGGATGGCACTCTAATGATGCAATATTTAGGTAATTTGAAGAAGCTGAGGTTGTAATGCAACATTACATGATTGAGCCTTGAGATTGAAAAATAGATTAGCTGCGGTTGGAAGCGAGCGGGCTGTAAAGGACGCAGTTGGACATTAGGAGCAGAGGTATGAGAAATGTTCTTTGACAGTTTCTGATTATTGTTGCTTGGTTTTGTGGTTTAGGTAACACCAGAGAATTTAAGTAGGAAGGTAATGCATAGACACGCTGGCCTTACTCAAAGCCAGTGGCACGTAGTTATTAAAGATGTAAAAAAGCAAGGGGCCTAAACAGCTACCATGGGGAATTCCTGATTCCACCTGGATTATGTTTGAGAGGCTTCCATTAAAGAACACCTTCTGCATTCTGTTAGACAAGTAACTCTGTATCCACATTATAGCAGGAGGTGTAAAGCCATAACACATACATTTTTTCAGCAGCAGACTATGATCAATAATGTCAAAAGCTGCACTGACATCTAACAAGACAGCCCCCACAATCTTTTTATCCTGAATTTCTCTCAGCCAATCATCAGTCATGGGTGAACAGGGAGTACAGGAGGGGGCTGAGCATGTACCCTTGTGAGGCCCCTGTGTTGAGGATCAGTGAAGTGGAAGTGTTGTTTCCTAACTTCACCACCTGGGGGCGGCTCGTCATGAAGTCCAGGATCGAGTTGCACAGGGCGGGGTTCAGACCCAGGGCCCCGAGCTTAATGATGAGCTTGGAGGGTACTATGGTGTTGAATGTGGAGCTATAGTCAATGAACTGTGCGTAACAGTGAAAACACCAAGTAAAACTGAAATGATAACTTAAAACACAAAATATAAATATTAATTAACAAACTTATAGCTTATTAGACACATTGCCACTTCCTGAACACATATTACTTAAATAAAAAGCATTCTTACATATTTATTCCTCTTGCCCAGATGGGGTAGGGCAGTGTGTAGTGCGATGGCGATTGCATCGTCTGTGAATCTATTGGGGTGGTAAGCAAATGGAAGTTGGTCTAGCATGTCAGGTAAGGTAGAGATGATATGATCTTTAACTAGCCTTTCAAAGCACTTCATGATGACATAAGTAAGTGCTATGGGTCAATAGTCATTTAGTTCAAATGTCTAAATGTCTTGCTCACATCGGCCACAGAGAAGGAGAGCCCACCATCATTGGTAATGGGCCGTGTCAGTGGCACTGTGTTATCCTCAAAGCAGGTGAAGAAGGTGTTTAGCTTGTCCGGAATGCAAGACATCGGTGTCTGCGACATGGCTGGTTTTCCTTTTGTAGTCTGTGATTGTCTGTAGACCCTGCTACATATGTCTCGTGTCTGAACCGTTGATTTGCGACTCCCCTTTGTCTCTATACTGATGTTTTGCCTGTTTGTATTCGGCCTTATTCCCAGTCACCTTGCCATGGTCAAATATGGTTGTTCGCGCTTTCAGTTTTGCGAGAATGCTGCCATCTATCCACGGTTTCTTGTTGGGGTAGGTTTTAATAGTCACAGTAGGTACAGTAAAACATCTCCTATACACTTAATGCTAAACTCAGTCAGCGCATCAGTGTATTCATCACTGTAATTCTCAGAGGCTACCTGGGAACATATCCCAGTCCGCATGATCAAAACAATCTTGAAGCGTGGATTCCAGTTGGTCAGATCAGCATTGAATAGTCCTTAGCACGGGTACTTCCTGTTTCTGCCTATAGGAAGGGAGGAGCAAAATGGAGTATGATCCGATTTGCCAAAGGGAGGGAGGGCGGGGGGGGCTTATTGGCAACCCGGAAGTTGGAGTAGCAGTAGTTTAGTGTTTTAGCAGCTCGAGTACTACAGCCAATGTGTTGACAGAACTTTGGTAGTGTTTTTCTCAAATGTGCTTTGTTAAAATAAAATCCCCAGCTACAATAAATGCAGCCTTAGGTATGTGATTTCCAGTTTCCATAAAATCCAGTGAAGTTCTTTGAGGGCCGTCGTGGTATCGGCTTGAGGGGGAATATACAAGGCTGTGACTATAACCAAGGAGAATTCTCTTGGGAGATAGTTCGGTCGGCATTTGATTGTGAGGTATTCTAAGTCGGGTGAACAAAAGGACTTGAGTTTCTGTATTTTATCAAAATCACACCATGAGTTGCTCTGGAAGGAGATTCTCGCCCTGAGCTTGTCTACTTTATTATCCGGAGACTGAACATTAGCGAGTAATATACTCTGAAGCGGTGGATGGTGTGCACGCCTCCTGAATCGGACTTGAAGTTCTCTCCGAATATCTCCGAATACCTCTTCTCCACCTGCGGTGTTTTGGATCAGCCTCTGGAATCAGTTAAATTCACCTGGGGGGGTACAAACAAAGGATCCAATTCAGAAAAGTCGTATTCCCAGTCGTGATGCTGGTGAGATACCGCTGCTCTGATATCCAAAAGGTCAATGCAAATAGTCTGGGTAGCCATTTGATTAAGTGTTCAGGAGTCTCATGGCTTGGGTGTAGAACTGTTAAGAAGCCTTTTGAACCTAGACTTGGCACTCTGGTATCGCTTGCAGTTCGGTAGCAGAGAGAACAGTATATGACTAGGGTGGCTGAAGTCTTTGGCAATTTTTAGGGCCCAGTGATGTACTGGGCTGTTCGCACTACCCTCTGTACTGCTTTGCAGTCAAACTGCTTCTCTACAGCCCCGTCCTTTTCCTGTAGACCACGATCATCTCCTTTGTCATCATCACATTGAGGAAGAGGTTGTTATCCTCCCTATAAGCTCATCATTGTCGGTGATCAGGCCTACCACTTGTGTAGTCGGCAAATGCATTAATAGCTTAAACAAATACATGAGGGGGTGTACTTTGACAGTACATGTTGGGTGTGTGTGTGCATGCATACATGCGTGTGTAACAGAACAGGTTGGGTGTGAGAGAGCAGAATGAGAGCTGAGTATGAAAGTCATCTTGAGGTGACTGCTCTCTACTCTCTGCTTCTGTTTAATCTCTGACCATCACAGAGATAGGCAGTGACGTGTATTCATGGATGCCACGGGAAGCCAGGCTTCCCCAAAAATTTGACCAAGAAAAGAATCTAAAAATAATTTATATTTTTCATAATTTTCCTTCAATTCGCATGAGGCTGAACATATCTCACTGGAGGAAGCATCCGAGTGAGCAAAACAGCGCCCTTCTGTCTCTGTATGTGTAGGCCATCTATCTGATGCTGTCTGGTCATAAAGTGTATGACATTATTGCTGCCTGTAGCATTGAATGCAAGGGAAGCCAGCGAGCATTTGGCCTCCTTTCATAAAAAATTATAAAATAATAGCTAATCAGCGTTGAGCTACACTGAGTGAGCTCAACTGTGAATGGTCCACCAAAGAAAAGTGTCAAGGGAAGCCAGTTTGGATTTGGCTTCACTCCTACCACACCGCATGAAGAGAAATATGTCATTGACAGAAACAACTTGAATTGTTGCTTCTCGTTGTGTTGTTGTCCTCCATTGGCCAGCTAGCTAGCAAAAATTGTCCCTTTTCTATGTTAACCATGGAAGGAGATAGGGATTTGGACTTTTACTTAATTCTCCGTACTGGCCAATGATTATAATGGTGATTCTGATCCAACTACAAATCCATACATTGTGCCCCTGGACTGAGAGGATAGAAGTTCAATATGTAGCTAGATGTAGAAGGCTAATAATGGTAACTAGCTAATGTTGCCCATGAATGGAAGTTAGGCTAGCGGGCAAGCATTTTAGCCAGGTAGTCTAAGACAACAAAAATCAAAGTGTGTACTGTATGACAGTCATTAGACTAAGCATAGGTGATTTGATTATGTTGAAATGTTGAAATTGAAATGGTGCTGGAATAAGTGGAGGCAGCTCCTGTTTTCTTTGCAGTAACTCTCCGTGGTTCTAAATCAATAGTTGTTTAGTAGTCCGTAAATGTTGAAAACATTAACTTGCTTGACCATGCCGTAGGTCATGTAACTGTTTATTACATGCAATATGCTTTGTGGACTTCCCCCGGACAGAGGTTGCTCTAGGATTTTGTGATGAAACAAAGGTTTGATTGAATGCCACTGTGTCTTCTTATTTTGCCTGGTTGTAATATGGCTATTTTTTTCTGGCTTCCCAGTGATTTTACCCACGCACCACTACTGGAGATAAGCAGTGTGATGATCATTACAGGCCTGCCGACCAGACGCGTGTAGCCCTGTTTGCTCACCATCGCCTTGGCAAATTAATGACTAATAAATATTTAAAGCCCCATGCAAACCGAAATAGACTGGGCCGTCTAAGGTGACTAACACACAACACCTCCTGTCCCATGTTATCACCTCGGCTCGCTGTACTCCAGCAATAGCTCTCAGAGAGAAGATGCTTCCTAAATGGGACCATATTCCCTATATAGTGCAGTACTTTTGACCAGAGCCCTATGGGGCCTTGTCAAAAGAATTGGAATATATATGAAATAAGGTGCCATTTGGGACAGACCCATACACTTCACAAACAGAAAGTCAAGGCTTCATAACAATGCAATGGCCAACACGCATCATTGATTGACAGATATGTTGTCGGTGGTTTGGGGGGTTTCTCATGCACGCACATGCACAAAGACACAGACACAGGCTCCAGTATAGACTACATGGCTTAAGAAATGCTCTACTGGAGAACATAGAATGCCATGGCAGTAGTAATTTGGACATATTTGAGCGGTGTCAAACATACACACTGCGTTAAGCCACTCTGAAGAAAGTGTCAGTGTCATTTTAATGACATCTGGTCTTTATCACCTGTTTTTACAGCCTTTGAGTGGTCGTCGTGGTGTTGAACTGTCCACTGAAATGTTTGTGTGTTGCATTGTGGATTAGGTTGATGCGCCTTGTTTGTGTAATGCAGTTTATTTTCCTCAGAAACACTCTGAAGGTGTTAGGAGGAATTAGCTCTAAATTGTCAATCTTTCTTCTCTCTATTTTCCTAATGTCTTGCACAGGTCTGTCTCTTTCTCTCTGACTCTCTCATTCTATCCTCTGACAGCATCTCCTCGAAGGGGTTTGTAGTGGTGGGAGCCTGAATGTTATTCCATTGGAATATAGAGTAACTCTCAGGTTTTGAGTCTGGAAAAGACTATAACGAATTCTCCTATACCCTTTAGGTTTTAGGTAATCTGCATGTACCTGTCATGTAAAGTTGAAGTTGGAAGTTCCCATACACATTAGCCAAATACATTTAAACTCAGTTTTTCACAATTCCTGACATTTAATCCTAGTGTCTCAAGTCGATTAGGATCACCACTTTATTTTAAGAATGTGAATTGTCAGAATAATAGTAGAAAGAATGATTTATTTCAGCTTTATTTCTTTCATCATATTCCCAGTGGGTCAGAAGTTTACATACACTCAATTAGAATTGGGTAGCATTGCCTTTCAATTGTTTAACCTGGGTCAAATGTTTCGGGTAGCCTTCCACAAGCTTCCCACAATAAGCTGGGTGAATTTTGGCCCATTCCTCCTGACAGAGCTGGTGTAACTGAGTCAGGTTTGTTGGGCTCCTTGCTTGTACATGCTTTTTCAGTTCTGCCCTCACATTTTCTATTGGATTGAGGTCAGGGTTTTGCGATGGCCATTCAAATACCTTGACTTAGTTGTCCTTAATTAAGCCATTTTGCCACAACTTTGGAAGTATGCTTGTGGTCATTGTCCATTTGGAAGACCCATTTGATGGCTTGAGATGTTGCGTCAATATATTGACATAATTTTCCCACCTCATGATGCCATCTATTTTGTGAAATTCACCAGTCCCTCCTGCAGCAAAGCACCCTCACAACATGATGCTGCCACCCCCATGCTTCATGGTTGGGATGGTGTTCTTCGGCTTGCAAGCATCCCCCTTTTTCCTCCAAACATAACGATGGTCTTTATGGCCAAACAGTTCTATTTTTGTTTCATCAGACCAGAGGACATTCCTCCAAAAAGTATCATCTTTGTCCTCATGTGCAGTTCCAAACCGTAGTCTGGCTTTTTTATGCCGGTTTTGGTGCAGTGGCTTCCTCCTTGAGTGGCCTTTCAGGTTATGTCGATATTGGACTCATTTTACTGTGGATATAGATACTTTTGTACCTGTTACCTCCAGCATCTTCACAAGGTCCTTCACAAGGGACAGAGACCCTAATCTAGCTGTTGTTCTGGGATTGATTTGCACTTTTCACACCAAAGTACGTTCATCTCGAGGAGACAGAACGTGTCTCCTTCCTGAGCGGTATGACGGCTGCGTGGTCCCATAGTGTTTATACTTGCGTACTATTGTTTGTACAGATGATCATGGTACCTTCAGGTGTTTGGAAATTGCTCCCAAGGATGAACCAGACCTGTGGAGGTCTCCAATTATTTTTCAAAGGTCCTATCTGATTTCTTTTGATTTTCCCATGATGTCACGCAAAGAGGCACTGAGTTTGAAGCTAGGACTGAAATTATGTCAATTAGCCTATCAGAAGCTTCTAAAGCCATGACATAATTTTCTGGAATTTTCCAAGCTGTTTAATGGCACAGTCAACTTAGTGTATGTAAACTTCTGACCCACTGGAATTGTGATACAGTGAATTATAAGTGATATAATCTGTCTGTAAACAATTGTTGGAGAAATTACTTGTGTTGTACACAAAGTAGATGCCCTAACCGACTTGCCAAAACTATAGTTGGTTAACAAGATATTTGTGGGGTTGTTGAAAAACAAGTTTTAATGACTCCAACATAAGGGTATGTAAACTTCCGACTTCAATTGTAGCTACTGTCAACATATGGTGACATTTTGGTAGAGCATGTCCAAGTCCATGTCAAATATTTTTGCACTACAAAAATGTTGCACTGTTATTGCAATGGAGCAATCTTTATTATGATCAAATCTCTGTCTGCCTTGATTGCACATACTGTGTATTCTGAAAATATTCAGACCCCTTTCCCTTTTCACATTTTGTCACAGTACAGCCTTATTCTAACATGCAATACGTGGTTATTTCCCCCCTCATCAATCTACACACTATACCTCATAATGACAAAGCAAAAACTGTTTTTTTGTCTTGCAAATTTATATATAAAAAAACGTAAATATTACATTTACATAAGTATTCAAACCCTTTACTCAGTACTTTGTTGATGCACATTTGGCAGCGATTACAGCCTTCAGTCTTCTTGGGTATGACACTACAAGCTTGGAACACCTGTATTTGGGGAGTTTCTCCCATTCTTCTCTGCAGATCCTCTCAAGCTCTGCTATTTTTAGGTTTCTCCAGAGACGTTAGATCGGGTTCAAGTCCGTGCTCTGGCTGGGCCGCTCAAGGACATTCAGAGGCTTGTCCCAAAGCCACTCCTGCGTTGTCTTGACTGTGTGTTTAGGGTCGTTATCTTGATGGAATGTGAACCTTCCCCCCAGTCTGATGTCCTGAGCTCTATGGAGCAGGTTTTCATCAAGGATCTCTCTATACTTTGCTCCATTCAGCTTTCTCCCAATCCCTGCTGCTGAAAAACATCCCCAAAACATGATGCAGCCACCACCATTCTTCACTGTGGTGCAAGGTTTCCTCCAGATGTTGACGCTTGCTATTCAGGCCGAAGAGTTCCATCTTGGTTTCATCAGACCAGAGAATCTTGTTTCTCATGGTCTGAGAGTCTTTAGGTGCTTTTTGGCCCACTCCAAGTGGGCTGTCATGCACCTTTTACTGAGGAGTGGCTTCCATCTGACCAGTCTACCTTAAAGGCCTGTTTGGTGGAGTTCTGCAGAGATGGTTGTCCTTCTGGAAGTTTCTAGCATCTCCACAGAGGAACACTGGAGTACCGTCAGATTGACCATCAGGTTCTTGGTCACTTCCCAAACAAAGGCCCCTGATTGCTCACTTTGGCTGGCGGCCAGCTCTAGGAAGAGTCTTGGTGGTTCCAAACTTGTCCCATTTAAGAATGATGGAGGTCACTGTGTTTTTGGGGATCTTTAATGCTGCAGAAATGTTTTGGTACTCTTCCCCAGATCGACACAATCATGTCTCGGAGCTCTACGGACAATTCCTTCGACCTCATGGCTTGGTGTTTGCTCTGACATGCACTGTCAACTGTGGGACCTTATATAGACAGGTTAGTGCCTTTAAAGAATGTCCAATCAATTGAATTTGAAAATAAAGGGGAGCCGCACACACTAAGAGCTCAGTTGCAAAAATGTAATGTCTTACGTTTCGACAGGAAAGCTGTCTTTATACCCCGATGAAGACAGCTTGACTGTCGAAACATTGGACATAAAATGTTTGCATCTGAGCTCTTAAGAGTGTGCGGCTCTCCTTTATTTTCAAGTTTTCCACTCTGCTAGCCAGCACCTCGCCTAAATAGGTGTGTGTTTCTTTTTCTCTAGATCAACTCCAATCAAGTTATAGAAACATCTCAAGGATGATCAATGGAAACAGGATGCACCTGAGCTCAATTTCAAGTCTCATAGCGACGGGCCTTGGTGATTTAAATTTTGACGGACTTTCATCAAGCTGCCCACTCAAGAAAAAGTTTCAAACTGTAACCAGTGTCTACAACCTGGTTCAGGATATCAGTCAATCTACCAGGGTAGATACAAACAGCACAGGAATGAAATCAACATTATTGATCACATCTTTACTAATACTGCAGAAATTTCAAGCTGTATCCAGATCCATCAGATGTAGTGATGACAATATAGTAGCCATATCTAGGAAAGTTCCAAAGGCTGAGCCAAATATAGTATTTAAGAGGTCATACAATACGTTTTGTAGTGATTCTATGTTTGTATTTGTATTTAGTATGGATCCCCATTAGCTGCTGAAACAATGCTATTTTACAGTAAACAAATTGACAACAGACTTCAAGCACGCTTATAGGGAAGGACATTCAACAAGCACAACACTTACACAAATGACTGATGACTGACAGATAAATTGATGATAAAAAGATTGTGGGGGATATTTTGTTAGACTTTAGTGCTACTTTTGACATTATCAATCATAGTCTGCTGCTAGAAAAATGTGTGTGTTCTGGCTTTACACCCCCTGCTATATTGTGGATGAAGAGGTACCTGTCTAACAGAACACAGAGGGTGTTCTGTAAAGGAAGGCTCTTCAACATAATCCAGGTTGATTCAAAAATTCCTCAGGGCATCTGTCTAGGCCCCTTACCTTTTAAAATATTTACTTACGACATACATAGACACACTGAGTAAAGCCAGTATGTCTATGTATGCAGATCACTCAACACTATACACATCAGCTACTACAGCGACTGAAACGACTGCAACACTTAAAAAAGGATGGAATAAATTAGTCCTAAATATTTCAAAAACTAAAATCATTGTACCTGGACAAATCATTCACTAAACCCTAAAACTCAGCTAAATCTTGTGATACATCATGTGGAAATTGAACAAGTTGAGGTGACTAAACTGCTTGGAGTAACCCTGGATTGTAAACTGTCATGGTCAAAACATATTGATACAACAGTAGCTAAGATGGGGAGAAGTCTGTCCATAATAAAATGCTGCTCTGCCTTCTTAACAGCACTATCAATAAGGCAGGTCCTACAGGCCCTAGTTTTGTTGCACATGGACTACTGTTCAATTGTCTCAGAACAGGGCAGCATTGATGGCCCTTGGATGTACACATAGAGCTAACATTAATAATATGCATGTCAATCTCTCCTGGCTCAAAGTCGAGGGGAGATTTACTTCATCACTACTTGTATTTGTGAGTGTTATTGATATATTGAATGCACCAAGCTGTCTGTTTGAACTACTGACACATAGCTCGGACACCCATGCATACCCCACAAGTCCAGAACAGACTATGGGAGGCACACAGTACTACATAGCGCCATGACTCTATTCCACATCAAGTAACTGCTGCAAGCATTAACATTAGATGTAAAAAACAGATACAAATATACCTTATTGAACAACGGGGACTGAGAAGCAACACAAACATAGGCACAGACACATACATACACACATGATAACATACGCAATATACACACACGTATGCATGGATTTTGTGTTTTAGATATGTGGTAGTGGAGTAGGGGCCTGAGGGCACACACTTAGTTTGTTGTGAAATCTGTTGTGAATGTATTGTAATGTTTTTAAAATTGTATATCTGCCTTAATTTTGCTGGACCCCAGGAAGAGTAGCTGCTGCCTTGGAACATACAGTATCAAGAGTGAATTCACTCTGGTGGGGTCAACTTTTCATGACAAACTGTACAGAGAGTGATAACAAAATGTAAGGCTCAGTCATAATTGATGCTGCAGGGAGATGAACCAAGGCCACTCACTGTTCATGTATGCCATCAGCCTCAATCTATCCCCTTTTTTCTGTTTGGATTGAAACACTTATCTCCCCCTAGTTTAAACAGCCATGTTTGCTTTGCAGAAATTGCTGTGAAATAATCTGACATTACAAAATGAGCCCACTGCCTGAAACAAACAGATAAGTTAAATCCATTTACAGATGGTGGCAGGGTGGACAGAATGATGAGGTGCCGGGAAAATACAGGCCAGAGAGAGACAAGAACGTTCAGTTTGATGGAATACACAAGAGATATAGCCATTTAGCCATGCTGTAGTATCCATTACACAGACTATGCATGCTTGGTTCTAGTTCACAAAACGTGGTGTCGATGCCTCTGACTTTCTTATAACCATTTCAACAAAATGACAAATGGAAATTGAAATGACTTTGATCAAATTTACAAATACTTTGTGTTTTTATTGTTGTTTCTCTTGGATATGGGTGTTTTTGTTATTGTGTATCATCATAAGCTGTAAAAATGGTCCCATCAACTCCCTTTGAGGACATTTGGAAGGGAAGCAGCAGCCGTTTCCACAGGTGGGGAGACAGACGTGGCCAGACCGACTGACAAGGTCAAGCCACGGGAGATGAATCCCCAGAGAACACACAGGAAATGAAATATGGATTGACCAAATCTATTTGGCGTCAGTAAACATAACAAAGGGAGGAATCAAACCACCTGGGGTACTTCACCTAGTGGTTGTCCTTCATGACAGCAACCCTGAGAATGACACTTGTCACAGCCCAGGACGGACCAAATTGTTCAAATGTCCAGTCTCCAGCCAACTCAAGCACGGGGATTTTGATGATGGAATCAGGTGTCTGGAGAGGGACACAGAAAGATAAAAGTTGTATCTCAAATGGCACCCTATTCTGTATAGTGCACTACTTTTGACTATATACCTATGGGCACTGGTCAAAAGTAGTGGACTTTAAAAGGGAATCGGGTGTCATTTGGGACCTATGCAAAGAAATTATGGAATGTGAAGAAATGGATGCACGAAATGGAATATGGGGTCTGTTTGCCCTTCCCAAACATTCGCCCCTTGGTGATTGTGAATAACCAAGTGGACAGTTGAACTTGGCAATGACAGTTAATAAACAAATAAAAGGAGGCTATTTTAGTCCGTCTCTGATCCTGGCTTTTACCAACCTTCACAGTTTTTCAGTTTTAAAAAGCTCTCACTGTTAAACCAAAAGTCTGAGGGTTACAGGAAATCATTTGACAGAGCCAATATCATGTTATTTTAATTGTGAATGCTTAACATTTATGAAATTACATTTACATTTGCATTGTAGTCATTTAGCAGACACTCTTACCCAGAGTGACTTACAATTAGTGCATTCATTTTAAGATAGCTAGATGAGACCACCACACATCACAGTCATAGCAAGTACATTTTCCCTCAACAAAGTAGTTATCAGAAAAGTCAGTGCTAGTAGGAAAATACACTTTTTAAGTGTATGTGTGTGTATGTGTGTGTGTGTGTGTGTGTGGGGGGGGCATGTCTGGAGACCTACATTTATTGTCCATTATCAGCGACACCTCATATGTTTTTTAAAAATCTGTGAACAAGCTTTCAAACTGTTCCTGTTTCTCTCACCATAGTTGGCAAGTCTGAAATGCAAGACTGCAATATGCTTTAACAGTCCAGTAACTAAAATCTCAGTCTGTCCGACCCTCAAGCGCTGGTGTGTTCTCTTCCCCTTCCCTATTGGTATTCATATGGCTCTCATCACTAGTTCATAATAGCCCAGGCAGAATCCTTTCCTCAGAATGGATAATAAACTCCTGTAATGTTGAGAATGGAAGAGAAAGTATGGTGGATTGAGGGGTGGCTACTTTGAAGAATCTAAAAATCTAAAATATATTTTGATTTGTTGAACACATTTTAGGTTGCTAAATGATTCCTTGTGTTATTTCATAGTTGTGATGTCTTCACTATTATTCTGCAATGTAGAAAATAGTAAAAAGTAAGAGAAACCCTGGAATGAGTAGGTGTGTCCAATCTTTTGACTGGTACTGTATATATATATATATATATATATATATATATATATATATGAAGATTGTAAACACAATCTCAAAAATATCTAATTGACCTCATGGGTAACATCACCACAGGGAAAATGTACCGTAGATATAATAGAGTGAATAATAAAGTGAATATATCACTGCTCTAGAAAGAAGGTTCCAAATTGTCTCAGAGAGAGAGAGAGAGAGCGTAGCTGTGTAGGAGTTCATGGCCTTTAATTATAGTATTCCTCCTCACTAAGGAATGGCCTATTCCTTTCAGAATTGTTGATCTTGTGAGTTGTCACCACAAAGTTAATTTCCCCAGAGGCCTCAATATAAATTGCATGTCACCGTACAGAAGTAATAGCTATGGTCTTAGAGATATGTTTGGCAGAGAGTGCAGAGTTGGTCGGCTTTCTGTGTTCTCGTTATTCACACATTTTGAGTATATATCTCTCCATTATTTCTTAATAGGATATTTGTGTTTTAGGAATCATTATTTGTGTATTATTTCCACATATGGTGCTTATGATTTGTTGTTATTGTGCTCACATTTTCAACAATGGTTAAAGTCCAAAGCATATTCATGGTAATTCCGTCTACTAGAAATGTTAACAGCCACAGAGATTGGAGAACTTTGGAGAGTATTGCTTTTTAATTGAAAATGAAATGCACATAATTGCTATACTGCCTTGTATCTTGTCGTTTTATTTATATATTTCAGTGTCCAACCCCACTGTACTAAACGAAGAGAAGACTAATAACAACACTAATGGATCAATGCTGTGCCTCTAAGCTCTATAACATAGGTCATCGACATACATTTTCTATAATATATTGTGCTTTGTATATGTCTGGTCCAAAAATACATGAACAATTGTAGCCTACTTTTCTTTCTCAGATTATATACTGTAATGGTAAATGGTTGTGTTGCTTAGCAACAAATGGACTAGACGGAACCATACTTCCGAACATTAGAAAAAGTTTAACTTGAAACTGTTTCTCCATCCCAAAATGCACTTCAGCAATACAGATTGAATGGAGCCCTAGAGTTTCATGGGGAACAAACAAACTGGATGGAGAAGCAAACAGACTTGACCAGTAATCTTATCAGTCGCAAAAAGAAAGTTGAAATTAAACACAACATGTCATCCAAGAGACAGAGGGGTTCAAAATGTGAGACATTTGTAAGCTAGATGTAGAACACGTGGAGAGCTGCGGTGTGTGAAAACCACCATAACTGTTTTTTTCCTTACGGCAGGTGGAACTAGGACACTGAGTTAATTACTTAGGCCAAGTGCATGTGCAATTCAGCTCCCTTAATAATGCAAAATTGCTAATTGGATTTTTCTTGACTTTCACATAATTAAACTTGGTGAGCTAGGATAACGGCGACCCATATGGCACTATTCATAATTGATAGCCTTTTGATAGAAGTGCCCCTCATTCGATGCGGTAATGCGCAATGTGGAATGTAAATCAATCATGTGGCTCTTATTTGGCTTTTCCTTTTTTAATGTTGTATTTTTGGAACAGTTAGATTCTTCATCTCAGGACTCCATGCCTAAAATATTGTCAGATTTTAACATTGTGAATTGCAGAGAGTCTTCACATTGCTGGCCATGGTGATATGTACTGTATATGATTGGGGCTGTTGCGATGTCCATATTACTGCAACACCGTCAGTCATGAGTCATGACCGCAGTCAAATTCCACATGTCCATTGAGACACGGTAATCTCCTTTTATGCACTCTGGACATCCGTTGATAGTACCCAACTCGCTAATGACCATCAGGTTGCTAATGGCCTGGTACTCAGGGCTATTGTCCCTCTAACCACTCTGACATCATTGCAAATCGAAAATCATATCAAACACGTCATCAAAACAGTATGTGCTTTTAAAACTCACCTCACTGTAAACTATCAATTTGAAGAAAGCAGTTCAACAACAGGTTGAAATTGAGTGATCACTGTGGATGTTGTTTCAAAGCATAACACAATAAAATGGACAGCGTTTTCGAAGGTGATAATTCATTCAAAACACCCATATGCATAGGCCTACACCCACATGCATATTAGAGTTTGTGCATATGCATAGGCCTACACCCATATGCATATTAGAGTTTGTGAATATGCATATGCCTATGAGCCCAAGCCCTATAATAATGAGTGTGCCATTATAAATTACAATACATAGCATACCACATATTACGCATGGCAGAAAAACATTTTAAAAACAAATAATATGACACTGCTTGGAGAGCATGCCTTTTCTTTTGGATGTGTGTGTGTGATTGTTATTTTCGTGATATAGAGGAGAAAATATCTCAACTTAAAACATGCCATAAATCGTGAAGCTTAAAACACCATACTTCTGATTCCTGATTCAGTAGGAATGGACTGATGATCAATATTAGGCCTTATGCGTCCCGTGGAGTCAAATGGCTGGCTTATATTTAGACTATACAATAATTCACTCCTAAATTGAAATATGCCACACATCAAAGGGGTTTCTAATTTCCCCCTAGATATGATGAGGCATGAGAAGAAGAAAAATTAAAAAGTTAACATGGAGCTAGCTCTCTCTCTCTCTCTCTTATTCTCAGTCTCTTTCTCTCGACATCTCTATCTCTCAATGTGAGACGTGTGTTCATCGATCATGGCTCAGGACATGTTCAGACACTATTCAACAGTGTAAGAGTGCTGCTCCTGTAAGAGTATAACTTTAGTCCGTCCCCTCGCCCATACCCGGGCTCGAACCAGAGACCCTCTGCACACATCAACAACAGTCACCAACGAAGCATCGTTACCCTTCGCTCCACAAAAGCCGCGGCCCTTGCAGAGCAAGGGGAACCACTACTTCAAGGTCTCAGAGCAAGTGACTCACCGATTCAAACGCTATTAGCACGCACCACTGCTAACTAGCTAGCCATTTCACATCGGTTACACTCACCTCCCTTTTCACCTCCTCCTTTTCCGCAGCAACCAGTGATCCGGGTCAACAGCATCAATGTAACAGTATAACTTTAGTCTGTCCCCTCGCCCCGACCCGGGCGCGAACCAAGGACCCTCTGCACACATCAACAACAGTCACCCACGAAGCATCGTTACTCCACAAAAGCCCACCACCGCTAACTAGCTAGCCATTTCACATCGGTTACTCTCCCACCTCACAACTCAGAACTCAGAGAAAAAAAGCCAAGATTCATAGGTTGTCTCGGAGGTCTTGGCATGTCCACCAATCTTGTAAGTTAAAAATGTGTTACTGTATGGCCCTGACGGCTTACTTTTGATCTGGGATCTGTGATGCAAGGTGCCCTTTAGCGTCAATCAACATAAAGGGCAGATTGATTAAAAACATGTTTAGGCTTGTTTGCATTCAGAGTAGTAGTGGAATAGCTGAATATAAAACCTGTTTGTGTCTAATCAATCTTATACCTGTAGACACATTTAATCAACAAAAGTGTTTTTCTGTGGTTTTGTTTTGTTTTATTGGGACTCTGTAGGCTGTTAATAGCAAACAAACATAGATAAGACAATCAATCTTATACAAAAAATGTTTAGATCAGAATTTTAACATCCACATGGTTAAGTTCAACACTTTTTTAGTGTGTGTGACCCACCAACATATTGTTAAACTAACACCCCAAGAGTGTTGGGTACCTAACACTTTGGGTGTTGCAAATTCTGACTTAAATTAACACTTTATTAGAGCATATGCTGTTACACCTTCTCAGTGTTAAGGAATTAACACCTGTGGTGTTACAGTTACATGTTTTTGGGTGTTGTTTTAGCACTGTAGGGGGTAAAGCCTTATTTGCATATTTATTTCCAAGGGTGCCTTTTGAGTTAAATTTAGAGTTACCAGTACCACCCAAGACTATGTTTGCTATTGTAGGGGACATGAGTGTTGCATTTGATGGCTTTCAAGTCCAGTAGGCTTCACCAAGTGAATGCCTAAGTTCATATTTTGTCATAAAAATTCAATTCTTTGTGACAATCCATTTATTTTATCATACAGCCATACTTTGTCAGCCTAGTTTCACCCGAACACAGTGGTCTGTAACTCCTGGTTTGAAGGCCACGTCAGCAAGTCACATTATGCTGGCTTGCAATGTGTTAGAATATCCAATAATATCCTAATCGTTTGCATCAACCGCAATATGCATCAACGTGCATGCAAAAACATAGATATCAAAACAAACTATTCTACACAGCAACCTGCAACAAAGCATGCTGGAAAATATGACAATGATATGACAATGAGGCCCCTCCTTTTCACTCTTTGAGAGTTAACGGATATGAACTCAATGCAGTCGAGTAACAACAGCACCACGGGTGTTGATTCCTCTATGATTCCAATAACACTTCATTTATTCACCGCAGGTGACCACAACTTCAATGTGCCGCAAATGTGCTGTTTAACTGTGGACACTTCTGTGGACACTTTGAATCAGCAAATGTGTTTTTCAGTGGTTTTGTCTTGTTTTATTCGACTCTGTGGGCTGTTAATAATAAACACATATACATGGATTATGTCAACCATCACCAGAAAACAAAGATAGTAATCTCCTGCAAGGTCACAGTAATTCTTTTTTATATGCTATTAAGATTGTATTGTTGATAGAACTCATTCGTAGAGATTAAGCCCTTTTCCACAGTGAGTGGTCTTTTTTTTACTCTCTTCGGCTCATTGTATCCGTGGACAATGTACCTGCAGAGGTGGACTAGGAGCACATCTACAGAAAGACAAGAGGAATAACAGAGATGTAGGGGTTCCCAGGAAATACGTCTCCATAGTGAGGAAGGGGATAATTTTGTGTTTCTAGCTAAGACCTTCTGGGTAGAGATATGTTTGTAGTGTACCCTCTGCAGGATGAGGATGAGGTTGATTTATCTGTCAATTTAGGGGACGTGTTCTTTGTTGGGTTGAGTGACGCTTAGCAACTAGGCTGTGACACAGCTGTGTCTTGTGAGGAGAATCAGGAGCTTGAAGAAGTGAGTTTATTGGAAAAGCCAGATCCACCATTCTTCACTTCCTGTTGTTGAGGAACGGTCAACAGTTCCTGCAGCATGTAGGCCTAGCGTGTTTCCTGTTAAGGTAGAGGAAAGGGAGGAGGATACGGCTAGCGGGTTCCTTCCAGTGAGTACTCAGGACCGGAGAAAAGAGGCTCTTGGGAATGTGGATGGCTGAAGTTGCGATCACTATTCACTTGTTCATGGTAGTGGTGGCTCAAGGTCTCTCACCATTGCCTACATATCAGTGAATGTCATTTAGCTCATAGTTTAGAACCAGATGGGTCTTGTCCCTTGGTTTGTTCAAGTTAGAGACTTAATCAAGAGCAAATCACCCACATGCAGAGCAGTCCATCTGATGGTTTTGGCTGGTTGCTGGTGTTCTAAAATATCTTTCAGAGTTGAGGGTCTCATGGTGAGTTTAATAGTTTTGCAGTTCTCGTGTTTAAACGGCATATATTGGGCTCTTCAATTAAGGGAGTTTTATGGAAAAGAAAAAGTATAAAAGTTTCAAAAATTCAGGAAAATGTTTATTGGTGACCAAGTGTTGTTGTTTTTTTTTTGGGGGGGTAGTGTTAGGACATTGACAAACACTACTACGATACACTTCCACACTCCATGTTTAGGTGGCAGCAGGAACCAGTTCTAGGTGCTGAGCTAAGCCTTTATTTGCATACTGGTGCTGCTAATTAAAGTGAGTGAGTGAGTGAGTGAGTGAGTGAGTGAGTGAGTGAGTGAGTGAGTGAGTGAGTGAGTGAGTGAGTGAGTGAGTGAGTGAGTGAGTGAGTGAGTGAGTGAGTCAGCCTTGTTTTGTTTATTTGTGTTTGTTTACCTCTTTAGTTGGGCATACCTTTTTGTAGTTTGGTTTTTGTACATATTTATTTTAGGTCACCACTTTGAACAAATATTATTCTGCTTAACTGGCAGACCAAGGGGTTAAGAAGGAGCTGGCCCTAGACCTGGGTAAGTTGGCTGTTTCCTGAGCATCACCTGGTCGCATATGCATACTTCTCACATTTCTGCACACTTATGCACACAACAAATCAGGGTACAGACCATGTAGCTAGGCCTAAGAACGATAGACAAGAACCCGAGTGCAGTAAAATCAGTAGGCTAGTTATTGGTGTCTTAATAGTAACTGTAATCGTGGCTTGCCCCATACACATCCCCGGTGGTAGAAACAAACAGCTTGCCTTGATTGGATGTTTTACTCTTGCAGGTCTGCATCCCCTTGACCGCGGTGTTCTGTGACGGGTGTGTTCTCTAATCAGAGACGACAGTCTGATTACACCGTTGGTCTGGAGAATTAAGGCCACAAAGGGACCTTGGAGTCACCTTACACTGTCAGCCCATACAGGAAACAGCTTCATGTCAAAGTAGATGTTTTCATGACACCTCACACGTCGTGGGACATTGAGTCCCTGAAATGAGCATAATCTTTATTTATTTATTTTAGTGAACCTGGAGACCTGGAAGTTAGCCTTGGATACTCATAAGTGGGCTGCAATGTCGAATCAACAAAAGCCATTTACAGATCTAAATTATCTCACTACAAAACATTTTTATAGAAAGAAATAGAATAGATAAATTAAATAGAATAGATAAATAGAAATAGATAAGTTCGTGCTACCATGGAAAGGAAAACATCTGTCAGTTTGTGGAGAAATTACCCTGATTAACTCTATAGCCATATCCCAGTTTGACTATTTACTTATGGTCTTGCCTACACCTAGAGACCTTTTTATAAAAATTATATGAGAAAATAAGATTAGATTTTATTTGGAACGGCAAGCCAGACAAAATTAAAAGGGCCTATTTATATAATGAAAATGAATTCAGAGGGAAGAAATTATTAAAAATGAAAGCGTTATACCTCTCACTGAAGGCGTCAGTCATACAAAAGTTATGTTTCAATCAGAACTGGTTTTCTAGCAGATTAGTAAGAATGTCTCACTCCATATTCAAGAATGCCCCTTTTCCCTTTATTCAGATTACAACCTCTCACTTTCGGATATTTGAAAATTAAATCCCAAAATATTGCTATTTTTAAAACAAGTTGTAGAAATTGGTTGCAATTTCAGTTTAATCCACTAGAAATTAAAAAACAAATAATACAATGGATATTGTTGTTAAACTCAAATATACTAATTGAGAAAGAAACATTAAAAAAACATGTTTTAAGTATATCTTTGTAGATGACATCATAAATAGGACTAATGGAGTTATGTCACACATGCAGCTAACAAAAATACTGTATATGGAAATGTCTGCTCTACCCAAAAGTACAACCAAATAATTGCAGCATTATAGCAAAAATGGAAGAGGCAAGTGGAAGGGGAAGTAAGGAACTTGTCTGTTGGCCCTGTATTAAATACCAACATTGGTTAAAGAAAATTGTGATAAATAAAAAGTATACCAGTTTAATTTAAGGACAATTTTTTTTTACAGCTGTGACATATAGATTGCGAAATAGTTGTGAAGAGATTTTTGATGTACCACCTATCAAACGGCACATAGTTTATGAACTGATATGCAAAACAAAGCCGGATTCAAAACTTTGAATTTGTATATTTAAAGTATTATACAAATTTCTTGCGACAAATAGAATGTTATACAGCTGAATTCGGAAGTTTACATACACTTAGGTTGGAGTCATTAAAACTCGTTTTTCAACCACTCCACAAATGTCTTGTTAACAAACTGTAGTTTTGGGAAGTCGGTTAGGACATCTACTTTGTGCAGGACACAAGTAATTTTTCCAACAATTGTTTACAGACAGATTATTTCACTTATAATTCACTGTATCACAATTCCAGTGGGACAGAAGTTTACATACACTAATTTGACTGTACCTTTAAACAGGTTGGAAAATTCCCCAAAATTATGTCATGGCTTTAGAAGATTCTGATAGGCTAATTGACATAATTTGAGTCAATTGGAAGTGTACCTGTGGATGTATTTCAAGGCCTACCTTCAAACTCAGTGCCGCTTTACTTGACATCATGGGAAAATTTAAATTAATCAGCCAAGACCTCAGAAAAAGAAAATTGGAGAGTCTGGTTCATCCTTGGCAGCAATTTCCAAACGCCTGAAGGTACCACGTTCATCTGTACAAACAATAGTACGCACGTATAAACACCATGGGACCACGCAGCCGTCATTCCGCTCAGGAAGGAGATGCGTTCTGTCTCCTAGAGATGAACAGTACTTTGTTGCGAAACATGCAAATCATTCCCAGAACAACAGGAAAGGACCTTGTGAAGATGCTGAAGTATCTATATCTACAGTAAAAAGAGTCCAATATTGACATAACCTGAAAGGCCGCTCAGCAAGGAAGAAGTCACTGCTCCAAAACCGGCATAAAAAACGCAGACTACGGTTTGCAACTGCACATGGGGACAAGATCATACTTTTTGGAGAAATGTCCTCTGGTCTGGTGAAACAAAAATAGAACTGTTTGGCCATAATGACCATCATTATCTTTGGAGGAAAAAGGGGGAGGCTTGCAAGCCGAAGAACACCATCCCAACCGTGAAGTACGGGGGAGGCAGCGTCGTGTTGTGGGGGTGCTTTGATGCAGGAGGGACTGGTCCACTTCACAAAATAGATGGCATCATTAGGCAGGACAATTATGTGGATATATTGAAACAACATCTCAAGACATCAGTCAGGAAGTTAAAGCTTGGTTGCAAATGGGTCTTCCAACTGGACAATGACTCCAAGCATACTTCCAAAGTTGTGGAAAATTGGCTTAATGACAACAAAGTCAAGGTATTGGAGTGGCCATCACAAAGCTCTGACCTCAGTCACATAGAAAATGTGTGGGCAGAACTGAAAAAGCGTGTGCGAGCAAGGAGGCCTACAAACCTGATTCAGTTACACCAGCTCTGTCAGTATGAATGTGCCAAAATTCACCCAACTTATTGTGGGAAGCTTGTTGAAGGCTACCTGAAACGTTTGCCCCAAGTTAAACAATTTAAAGGCAATGCTACCAAATACAAATTGAGTGTTTGTAAACTTCTGACCCACTGGGAATGTGATGAAAGAAATTAAAGCTGAAATAAATAAGTCTCTCTATTATTCTGACATATTACATTCTTAAAATGAATTGGTGATCCTAACTGACCTAAAACAGGGAATCTTTACTAGGATTAAATGTCAGGGATTGTGAATAACTTCCAACTTCAACTGTATATGAGGGATACAACCATCCCAGCTCTGCAGATTTTGCTACGAAGTGACAGAATCATTAGATAATTTGTTTGGGTACTGTCCACATGTATCTTGTTTTTGGTCACAGGTCCAGGAATGGTTGAAGAAGTGCAACATTTACCTGGAGCTAACTCTGCAGATAGCACTGCTGGGTGATTTGAAAATTCATAGTCAGTCGATCAACAATATAATACTTTTCGTAAAACATTTTATCTGTAGAATAGAAAGGTTCGGAAGTTTCGAGAAACATCACTGCACAGTTGAAATATACATGGCAAATTTGAATAGAAAATGGATGGTGTTGGGGGATAGATTGGAGGGGTTGAGTATAGCTGAAGGGTGGGATTAAAAACAGCAAGATAACTCATGTAAAATACCCTGTGTTTGTAAAATCTATTTGGGTTCAGAACATTTATGAAATAGCACAGATAAAAATATATGGCAAAGTAGAAATCATGCAGGATGTGCTTTGGAGATGGATGGGAGAGGTTGATGGTAGGGGGAGGATGTGATTTAAAAACAAACCAAATGTAACTATTGTAAGGTGCCTTGTGTCCGTAAAATTCATATAGAATGTATAAGCTGGAAGTAGAAGCCTAAGTGGTGTGGTCCAGTATTTTACTCAAATTAGGAGAGGGGTGGGTAGGGTTAGGAGAAAATAAAATATATTTAAAAAAGATATGTATGTATATACAGTACCAGTCAAAAGTGTGGACACACCTACTCATTCCAGGGTCTTTCTTTATTTGTAATATTTTCTACATTGTAGAATAATAATTGAGACATCAAAACTATGAAATAACACCTATGGAATCATGTAGTAACCAAAAAAAGTGTTAAACAAATCAAAATATATTTCATATTTGAGATTCTTTAAAGTAGCCACCCTTCAGCGACATCTCATGTGTTTTTAAATTCTGTGAACGACATGCTGTAGCTTCCAAACTGTTCCTGTTTCTATCACCATAGTTGGCAAGTTTGAAGTGCTAGACTGCAATATGCAGTAACAGCCCAGTAGCTCAAATCTCAGTCTATCCAACCCTCCAGTGCTGGTGTGTTCTCTTCCCCCTCCCTATTGGTATTCATATGGCTCGCAAAAACAGTGGCTCACGAGTTCATAATAGCCCCCGCAGAATCCCTTCCTTAGAATGGATATTAAACTCCTGTAATGTTGAGAATGGAAGCAAAAGTATGCTGCATTTTAAACTACAACATATCTGTCGACTTCAGAATCAGGGAATTATATTTTTATAGCAATAGCACTACCATCTTTATTACATACAGTACCAGTCAAAAGTTTGGACACACCTGCTCATTCAAGGATTTTTTTACATTGTAGAATAAACTAGAAGACATCAAACTATGAAATAACACATATGGAATCATGTAGTAACCAAAAAAGTGTTAATACCTTTTTGGGCTAGGTGGGATGCTAGCGCCCCATCTCGACAACATCCGGTGAAATTGCAGAGCGCGAAATTCAAAATAGAAAAATCGTAATATTAAACATTCATTAAAATACAAGTATCATACATCATTTAAAAGCGTAAAGTCTTGTTAATCTAGTCGCTTTGTCAGTTTTCAAAAAGGTTTTACGGCGAAAGCATACCATGCTATTATCTGAGGACGGCACCCCGCATACAGAAGCATAAAAACATTTTCCAATCCAGCAGGGGAGCGATAAAATAAATCACTTACCTTTGAAGATCTTCCTCTGTTTGCAATCCCAAGGGTCCCAGCTACACAACAAATGGTTGTTTTGTTCGATAAAGTCCTTCTTTATATCCCAAAAAGTCAGTTTAGTTGGTGCGTTTGATTCAGTAATCCACCCGTTCCACTCATTCAACATGCATACAAAGGAATCCCAAAAATGACCAATAAACTTCATCCATACAAGTCAAACAACAATTCTAATCAATCCACAGGTACCCTAATATGTAAATAAACAATACAATTTAAGACTGAATGTAGTATGTTCAATACCGGAGATAAATAACAAAGTGCGTGCCCTCATCCATGCGTGTCACAAGTCCAAAATGAGAGCCACCTTGAAAAACTAAAATGATTAACTAATTTCTTAACTCATTTTTCAAAAACAAGCCTGAAACCCTTTCTAAAGACTGTTGACATCTAGTGGAAGTCAAGGGAACTGCAATTTGGGAGGTATTCCTTTTGAATATCCCACAAATAAGCATTTGAATGGGCTGTGACCTCAACAAACAAAAACATTCAGGATGGATTCTCCTCTGGTTTTTGCCGGCCTTATCAGTTCTGTTATACTCATAGACATTATTTTAACAGTTTTATAAACTTCAGAGTGTTTTCTATCCAATTCTACCAATTATATGCATTTTGGTTCAAACCGCAATGTCTTTGTGAGACACAGAGTAGGTGAACAGACTATCCCTGCATGTGTGGTTACCACTGTGATGTATGGAAGAGGAGGTGTGATGGTGTGGAGGTGCTTTGCTGGTGGCACTGTCAGTGATTAATTTAGAATTCAAGGTACACTTAACCAGCATAGCTACCTCAGCATTCTGCAACGATTCACGATCCAATCTGGTTTGAGCTTAGTGGGACTATAATTATTTTTTCAACAGTACAATGACCCAAAACAAAAACACACCTCCAGGCTCTCCAGAAGGAGAGTGATGGAGTGCTGCGTCAGATGACCTGGCCTCCACACTCCCTCGACCTCAACCCAATTGAGATGGTATGAGATGAGTTGGACCACAGAGTGAAGGAAAGGCAGCCAACATGTGCTCAGCATATGTGGGAACACCTTCAAGACTGTTGGAAAAGCAGTCCATGTGACTACCTTAATGAAGCTGGTTGTGAGAATGCCAAGAGTGTGCAAAGCTGTCATCAAGACAAAGGGTGGGTAATTTGAAGAATCTTAAATACAAATTTTTTAGGATTTGTTTAACACTTTTTAATAATTACATATGTGTTATTTCATAGTTTATGTCTCCACAATTATTCTACAATGTAGAAAATAGCTAAATTAAAGAAACACCCTTGAATGAATAGGTGTATCCAAAATGTTGATTGGGACTGTATATGTATGTATACTATATATACAGTTGAAGTCTGAAGTTTACGTACACCTTAGCCAAATACATTTAAACTTAGTTTTTCACAATTTCTGACATTTAATCCAAGTAAAAATTCCCTGTCTTAGGTCAGTTAGGATCACCACTTCATTTTAAGAATGTGAAATGTCAGAATAATTGTATAGAGAGTGATTTATTTCAGATTTTCTTTCTTTCATCTCATTCCCAGTGGGTCAGAAGTTTACATACACTCAATTTGTATTTGGTAGCATTGCCTTTAAATTGTTTAACTTGGGTCAAACATTTCGGGTAGCCTTCCGCAAGCTTCCCACCAGCTCCTGACAGAGCTAACTGAGTAACTGAGTCAGGTTGGTAGGCCTCCTTGCTAGCACACGCTTTTTCAGTTCTGCCCACACATTTTCTATAGGCTTGAGGTCAGGGCTTTGTGATGGCCACTCCAATACCTTGACTTTGTTGTCCTTAAGCCATTTTCCACAACTTTGGAAGTATGCTTAGGGTCATTGTCCACTTGGAAGACCCATTTGCAACCAAGCTTTAACTTCCTGACTGATGTCTTGAGATGTTGCTTCAATATATCCACGTAATTTTCCTGCCTAATGATGCAATCTATTTTGTGACGTGCACCAGTCCCTCCTGCCGCAAAGCACCCCCACAACGTGATGCTACCACCCCCGTTCTTCACTGCGATGGTGTTCTTTGGCTTGAAAGCCTCCCCATTTTTCCTCCAAACACAACGATGGTCATTATGGCCAAACAGTTCTATTTTGCTAATCAGACCAGAGGACATTTCTCCAAAAAGTATTATCTTTGTCCCCATGTGCAGTTGCAAACCATAGTCTGGCTTTTTTGATGGCGATATTGGAGAAGTGGCTTCTTCCTTGTTGCGTGGCCTTTCAGGTTCTGTCGATATAGGACTCGGTTTACTGTGGATATAGATACTTTTGTCCAATTTTCTTTCAGCATCTTCACAAGGTCCGTTGCTGTTGTTCTGAGATTGATTTGCACTTTTCACACCAAAGTACTATTCACGTCTAGGAGACAGAATGCGTCTCCTTCTTGAGCGGTATGACGGCTGCGTGGTCCCATGGTGTTTATACTTGCATACCATTGTTTGTACAGACGAATGTGGTACCTTCAGGCGTTTGGAAATTGCCCCCAAAGAAGAACCAGACTTGTGGAGGTCTCCAAAAAAAGGTCTTGGCTGATTTATTTAGATTTTCCCATGATGTCAAGCAAAGAGACACTGAGTTTGAAGGTAGGCCTTTAAATACATCCACACGTACATCTGCAATTGACTCAAATTATGTCAATTAGCCTATCATAAGCTTCTAACGCTATGACATAATTTTCTGGAATTTTCCAAGCTGTTTACAGGTACAGTCAACTTAGTTAATGTAAACTTCTGACCCTCTGGAATTGTGATACAGTGAATTATAAGTGAAATAATCTGTATGTAAACAGTTGTTGGAAACATTACTTGTGTCAAGCACAAACTAGATGTCCTAAATGACTTGCCAAAACTACAGTTTTTTGACAAGAAATTTGTGGAATGGTTGAAAAACACGTTTTAATAAGTCCAACCTAGGTGTGTGTAAACTTCCGACTTTAACTGTACTTCGGAAAGTATTCATTCCCCTTGACTTTTTCAACTTTTTGTTACATTACAGCCTTATTCCAAAATTGATTAAATAATTACACATTCCTTATCAATCTACCCACTATACCCCACGATGACAAAATGAAAACAGGTTTTTTAGAAATTTTTGCAAAAAATAAAAAAAATATAAAGAGAATAACCTTATTGACATAAGCATTCAGACCCTTTGCTATGAGACTAGAAATTGAGCTCAGGTACATCCCGATTCCATTCCATTGATCATCCTTGAAATGTGTCTACAACTTGATTGGAGTCTACCTTTTTAAAATTAAATTAATTGGACATGATTTGGAAAGTGACACATATGTCTACATAAGGTCTCACAGATGCCAGTGCATGTCAGAGCAAAAACCAAGCCATGAGGTCGAAGGAATTGTCCTCAGAGCTCCGAGATAGGATTGTGTCGAGGCACAGATCTGGTTTAACGGTACCAAAACATTTCTGCAGAGTTGAAGGTCCCCAAGAACACAGTGGCCTCCATCATAGTTAAATGGAACAAGTTTGGAACCACCAATACTCTTCCTAGAGCTAACCTCCCAGCCAAACTGAACAATTGGGGTAGAAGGGCCTTGGTCAGGGAGGTGATCAAGAACCTGATGGTCACTCTGGCAGAGCTCTAAAGTTCCTCTGTGGAGCATGGAAAACCTTCCAGAAGGACAACCATCTCTGCAACACTCCACCTATCAGGCCTTTTGGGTAGAGTGGCCAGACAGAAGCCACTCCTCAGTAAAAGGCACATAACAGCCCGTTGGAGTTTGCAAAATGGCACCTAAAGACTCTCAGACCATGAGAAACAAGATTATCTGGTCTGATGAAACCAAGATTGAACTCTTTGTCCTGAGTACCAAGTTGTCCTGAGTACCAAGTGTAACGTCTGGCACCATTCTACGGTGACGCATGGGGGTGGCAGCATCATGCTGTGGGGATGTTTTTTAGCAGCTGGGATTGAGAGATTAGTCAGTATTGAGGCTAATATAAATGGAGCATAGAGATTGTTGTTGAAAACCTTCTCCAGTGTGCTCAGAACCTCAGACTGGGGTGAAGGTTCACCTTGCAACAGGACAATGACCCTAAGCACACAGCCGGAGCTGCTTTGGGACAAGTATCTGAGTGTCCTTGAGTGGCCCAGCCAGAGCCCGGACTTGAACCTGATCGAACATCTCTGGAGAGACCTGAAAATAGCTGTGCAGCTACGCTCCCCATCCAACCTGACAGGGCTTGAGATGATCTGCAGAGAAGAATGGGAGAAACTCCCCAAACACAGGTGTGCCAAACTTGTAGCTGAATACCCAAGAAGACTCAATGCTGTAATTATTTCCAAAGGTGATTCAACAAAGTACTGAGTAAAGGGTCTGAATACTAAATGTCAGATTTCATTTTTTTAGTTGAATAAATTAGAAAACATTTCTAAAAAACTGTTTTTGCTTTGCCATTATGGGCTTATACTTATGTAAATGTCATATCAGTTTTTTTAGTTGAATAAATTAGAAAACATTTCTAAAAAAAACAGTTTTTGCTTTGTCATTATGGGGTAGATTGAGAACGGAATGTGTAGATTGATGAATGGAAAAAATAGTTAATCAATTTTAAAATAAGGCTGTAATGTTACAAAATGTGGAAAAAGTCAAGGAGTCTGATTACTTTCCGAAGGCACTGTGTGTGTATATAGAGCTCTGGAAAAAGAGTAAGAGACCACTGCAAAATTATCAGTATATCTGGTTTTACTATTTATAGGTATGGGTTTGGGTAAAATGAACATTTTTGCTATATTCTGTAAACTACTGGCAACATTTCTCCCAAATTCCAAAAACAAATATTGTCATTTAAAGCATTTATTTGCAGAAAATTACAACTGGTCAAAATAACACAAAATATGCAGTGTTGTCAGACCTCAAATAATGAAAAGAAAATAAGTTCATATTCATTTTTAAACAACACAATCCTCATGTTAACTTTTTATGGCTGCAGGGGCAGTATTGAGTAGATTGGATGAAACGGTGCCCATTGTAAATGGCCTGCTCCTCAGTCTCAGTTGCTAATATTTGCATATTATTATTAGTATTGGATAGAACACACTCTGAAGTTTCTAAAACTGTTTGAATTATGTCTGTGAGTATAACAGAACTCATATAGCAGGCAAAAACCTGAGAAATTCCACTCCCCTGTTTTTTTTTCTGAGGTGGCAGATTTTTGACCAAGCTCTCATTGAAATTACAGCAAGATATGGATTAGTTTTCACTTCCTACGCCTTCCACTAGATGTCAACAGTCAATAGAACTTTGTTTGATGACTCTAATGTGAAGGTGGGTCGAATGACACAGGAAATAGTCACCACTGCCACGAGTTTACCATGCATTCACCAAGCGCGTTCACAGGGGAAGGACTTGCGTTCCACCGGTCATCTGAAGTCATTCTAATTCTCAGGTTGAAACATTATTCAAGATATATGTAAACAACATTCTAAAGATTGATTCAGTACATCGTTTGAAATGTTTCTACTGACTGTTACGGAACTTTTGGATATTTCGTTACGTTATAGTGGACGCGCTTTGTGTCTTTGGAATTGTTTACCAAACGCGCTAACCAAAGTAGCTAATTGGACATAAATAACGGACATTTCCGAACAAATCAAGCATTTATTGTGGACCTGGGATTCCTAGGACTGCATTCTGATGAAGTTCATCAAAGGTAAGGAAACATTTATCATGTATTTTCTGGTTTCTGTTGACTCCAATTTGGCGGCTAATTTGGCTTCTGTTCTGAGCGCCGTCTCAGATTATGGCATGGGTTGCTTTTTTCATAAACCTTTTTGAAATCTGGCACAGCGGTTGCATTAAGGAGAGGTTTAACTATAATTCCATGTGTATAACTTGTATTATCATCTACATTTATGATGAGTATTTCTGTTGAAATGATGTGACTATGCAAAATCACTTGATGTTTTTGGAACTAGTGAATCTAATAAGACAATTTAAACTCAGATTTTTTAAATATTATAATGAACTTTATCAAACAAAACATGCATGTATTGTGTAACATAAAGTCCTATGAGTGTCATCTGATGAAGATAATTCAAGGTTAGTGATTAATTTGAGCTTTTATCTTTATCTCTGCTTTTTGTGAATGCTATATTTTGCTGGAAAATGGCTGTGCTTATTGTGGTTTGGTGGAGACCTAACATAATCGTTTGTAGTGCTTTCGCTGAAAAGCCTATTTGAAATCGGACACTTTGGTGGGATTAACAACAGAATGACCGTTAAAATGATATAAAACACATGTATGTTTTAGGAATTGTAATTATGAGATTTCTGTGGTTTGAATTTGGCGCCTTCTATTTTCACTGGTAGTTGTCATATCGATCCCGGTATTGGGATTGCAGCCAAATTAACTTAGGACGAGTTCAGAAATCAATATTTGGTGGCCTAACCCTAATTTTCAATCACAGCTTTCATGCTTCTTGGCATGCTCTCCACTAGTCTTTCACATTGATTTTGGGTGACTTTATGCCACTCCTGGCATAAAAATTCAAGCAGCTCAGCTTTGTTTGATGGCTTTTGACCATCCATCTTCCTCTTGATCACATTCCAGAGGTTTTCAATGGGGTCTCAGGTCTGGAGATTGGGCTGGCCATGACAGGGTCTTGATCTGGTGGTCCTCCATCCACACCTTGATTGACCTGGCTGTGTGGCATGGAGCTTTGTCCTGTTGGAAAAAACAATCCTCAGAGTTGGGGAACAAAGTCAGAACAGAAGGAAGCAAGTTTTCTTCCAGGACAACCTTATACGTGGCTTGATTCATATTTCCTTCACAAAGACAAATCTGCCTGATTCCAGCCTTGCTGAAGCACCCCCAGATCATCACCGATCCTCCACAAAGTTTCACAGTGGGTTCGATACACTGTGGCTTGTAGGCTCCTCCAGGTCTCGCACCCAACTCTGAGGACTTGGTTTTTCCAGTTGTCATTTTCTGCAAATAAATAATCTAAATTACAATATTTTTATTTTGAATTTGGGAGAAATGTTGTCAGTAATTTATAGAATAAAACAAAAATGTTAATTTTACTCAAACACATACCTATAAAGAGTAAAACCAGAGAAACTGATAATTTTGCAGTGGTCCCTTAATTTTTTCCAGAGCTGTATATATACAGTTGAAGTCAGAAGTTTACATACAGTACAGTTAGGTTGGAGTCAATAACACTCATTTTTTAACCACCACACACATTCCTTGTTAACAAACTATAGTTTTGGCAAGTCGGTTAGGACATCTACTTTGTGCATGACACAAGTCATTTTTCCAACAATTGTTTGCAGACAGATTATTTCACTTATAATTCACTGTATCACAATTCCAGTGGGTCAGAAGTTTACATACACTAAGTTGACTGTGCCTTTAAACAGCTTGGAAAATTCCAAACAGCGATGTCATGGCTTTAGAAGCTTCTGATAGGTTAATTTACATAATTTGAGTCAATTGGAGGTGTACTTGTGGATGTATTTCAAGGCCTACCTTCAAACTCAGTGGCTTGACATCATGGGAAAATCAAAAGAAATCAGCTAAGACAAAGTTAACAAACAGATCACTGACCATTTCGAAACCCACCGTAACTTCTCCGCGATGGATCCAGGCTTCCGAACTAGTCATGGGTGCACCTCAGCCACACTCAAGGATCTAAACGATATCATAACTGCCATCGATAAGAGACAATACAGTGCAGCCACATTTATCGACCTGGCAAAGGCTTTCAACTCTGTCAATCACCACATTCTTATCGGCTCACTCATCAGCCTTGGTTTCTCAAATGACTGCCCCGCCTGGTTCACCAACTTCTTCTCTGATAGAGTTCACCTTCCCGCCCATCCGGCATCACTACTCTGGACAGTTCTGACTTAGAATAGGTGAACAACTACAAATACCTAGGTGTCTGGTTAGACTGTTAACTCTCCTTCCAGACTCACATTAAGCATCTCCAATCCAAAATTAAATCTAGAATCAGCTTCCTATTTCGCAAGAAAGAATCCTTCACTCATGCTGCCAAACATACCTTCGTAAAACTGAATATGCTACCGATCCTCGACTTTGGCGATGTCATTTACAAAATAGCCTCCATCACTCTACTTGGATGCAGTCTATCACAGTGCCATCCGTTTTGTCACCAAAGCCCCATATACTACCCACCACTGCGACCTGTATGCTCTCGTTGGCTGGCCCTCTCTTCATACTCTTCGCCAAACCCACTGGCTCCAGGTCATCTACAAGTCTTTGCTCGGTAAAGCCCCGCCTTATCTCAGCTCACTGTTCACCATAGTAGCACCCACCCGCAGCACTCGCTCCAGCAGGTACATTTCACTGGTCACCCCCAAAGCTAATTCCTACTTTGGCCGCCTTTCCTTACAGTTCTCTGCTGCCAATGACTGGAACGTACTGCAAAAATCGCTGAAGCTGGAGACTCTTATCTCCCTCACTAAATTCAAGCACCAGCTGTCAGAGCAGCTCACAGATCACTGCACCTGTACATAGCCCATCTGTAAATACCCCATCCAACTACCTCATCCCCACACTGTATTTATTTTGCTCTTTTGCACCCCAGTATCTCTACTTGCACATTCATATTCTGCACATCTATCACTCCAGTGTTTAATTGCTACATCGCGATTACCTCGCCACTATGGCCTATTGTATTGCCTTACCCTCCCTTATCTTACCTCATTTGCACACACTGTATACATACATAATTTTTTCTACTGTATTATTGACTGTATGTTTATGCCATGTGTAACTCTGTTGTTGTATGTGTCGAACTGCTTAGCTTTATCTTTGCCAGGTCGCAGTTGTAAATGTGAACTTGTTGTCAACTAGCCTACCAGGTTAAATAAAGGTGGGGGGAAAAAAAGACCTTAGAAAAAACATTGTAGACCTGCACAAGTCTGGTTCATCCTTGGGAGCAATATCCAAATGCCTGAAGGTACCATGTTCATCTGTACAAACAGTAGTACGCAAGTATAAACACCATGGGACCACGCAGCCATCATACCGCTCAGGAAGGAGATGCATTCTGTATCCTCGAGATGAACGTACTTTGGTGCGAAAAGTGCAAATCAATCCCAAAACAACAGCAAAGGACCTTGTGAAGATGCTGGAGGAAACAGGTACAAAAGTATCTACATCCACAGTAAAACAAGTCCACTATCGACATAACTGAAAGGCCGCTCAGCAAGGAAGAAGCTACTGCTCCAATACCGGCTAAGAGTATGGTTTGCAACTGCACATGGGGACAAATACTTTTTGGAGATATGTCCTCTGGTCTGATGAAACAAAAATAGAACTGTTTGGCCATAATGACCATCGTTATGTTTGGAGGAAAAAGGGGGAAGCTTGCCAGCCAAAGAACACCATCCCAACCATGAAGCAAGTGGGTGGCAGCATCATGTTGTGGGGGTGCTTTGCGGCAGGAGGGATTGGTCCACTTCACAAACTAGATGGCATCATGAGGTAAGAAAATTACGTGGATATATTGAAGAAACATCTCAAGACATCAGTCAGGAAGTTAAAGCTTGGTTGCAAATGGGTCTTCCCAATGGACAATGACCCCATGCATACTTCCAAAGTTGTGGCAAAATGACGTAAGGGTAACAAATTCAAGTTATTGGGTATCACAAAGCCCTGACTTCAATTCTATAGAAAATATGTGGGCAGGACTGAAAAAGCGTGTACGACCAAGGAGGCCTACCAACCTGACTCAGTTACACCAGCTCTTTCAGGAGGAATGGGCCAAAATTCACCCAACTTATTTTGGGAAGCTTGTGGAAGGCTACCCGAAACGTTTGACCCAAGTTAAACAATTTAAAGGCAATGTTACCAAATACAAATTGAGTGTATGTAAACTTCTGACCCACTGGGAATAGGATGAAAGAAATAAAATCTGAAATAAATCATTCTCTCTACATTTATTCTGACATTTCACATTCTTAAAATAAAGTGGTGATCCTAACTGACCTAAGACAGGGAATTTTTACCAGGATTAAATGTCAGGAATTGTGAAAAACTGAGTTTAAATGTATTTTGCTAAGGTGTATGTAAACTCCTGTCTTTAACTGTAGATTATATATATATATTATATATATATATATATATATATATATATATATATATATATATATATATATATATATATTTACACACCAAAAATAAATGGGAATGATTGGAAATTAAGCAGACAATCACATTGATGGAGTCTACTATCTATCTGCACTATTAAAGCTGATCTACCCCCTAAAAATATTTCCATGACACCTTATACATCATGGGACATTGAGTCCCTGAAATTAACATAATCTTTATTTATTTATTTTAGTCAACGAGGAGACCTGAATGTTAGCCTTGCATAATCATAAGTGGGCTGCAATGTCCAATCAACAAAAGCAATTTATTAGGTCTATAAATTACTCATATAGTTCGTGCAAATTGATTAGCGTATAATTGTTAATGACAGTTTTTCTCCTGGTAATTAGATTTGTGTCAGATAAAGATATCAGATATCAGGTTCTGATAAATTGAAATCTGAATCGATAGAGAATTGCTGCTTGGCTGAGTTCTAATGAATGGTACTGCTGTATAATTCAAGTTCCAGTGTTGTTACTCTTTCAGAAAATAAAAACCAAATTACATAAAAAAATATATAGATATTTTAAGACTTTCAAGTGCAAGGCCTGGAGTTGAGTGAAGAGCCATTGATGTTCCTTCTGGCAACAAGGTTGAGACTTCCTGCCATGAAGAGTGAATAACCTACAAAAAAAACACTACCATTCAAAAGTTTGGGGTCACTGTCACGACTTCCACCGAAGTTGGTCCCTCTCCTTGTTCGGGCGGCATTCGGCATCACCGGCCTTCTAGCCATCGCCAATCCACTTTTCATTTTCCATTTGTTTTGTCTTTGTCTTACACACCTGGTTTCAATCCCACAAATTCAATCCCCTACCGGGTCTGGCTCTCGACCCGAAACCTGCCCCTCCCCCTGCCCTGCCGGAAGCTGGGTCCGCGGTTTGTTGGGCCATTCAAAGTCCTGAGGAGACTGAACGAGGTATGCTACAGGTTACAGCTTCCCCCCAGATTACCGTATTAATCCCTCGATCCATGTGTCTCTCCTCAGGCCGGTAGTGGCTGGTCCACTCCAGGAGTGTGAGGTGCGGGAGGTTCCTCCGCCCCCTCTGGACATCGAGGGGGCCACGTCATATGCTGTTCGAGCCATCCTGGACTCGAGGCGTCTGGCGAGGGGCCTTCAGTACCTTGTGGAGTGGGAGGGGTATGGTCCGGAGGTCCCATCAGCCCGTCTGGCGCTGCTGCCGGAGCCTGTCCGGCGCTGCTGCCGGAGCCCCTCAGCCCAGAGGCGCCTGAGCCCCTCAGCCCTGAAGCGTCAGAGCCCCTCAGCCCAGAGCCCCTCAGCCCAGAGGCGCCAGAGCTTCCGCCCCTCTGTCCCGAGCTTCAGCCCCTCTGTCCGGAGCTTCTGCCCCTCTGTCCCGGGCTGCCGCCCCTCTGTCCCGAGCTGCCGCCCCTCTGTCCCGAGCTGCCGCCCCTCTTTCCCGAGCTGCCGCCCCTCTTTCCCGAGCTGCCCCTCAGTCCAGTGGGGTCATTAAGTAGGGTCGCCGTGGCTAGGAGGCCACGGAAGCGGACAAGGTGGGGGACTAAGACTACGGTGAAGTGGGGGCCACGTCCAGCACCAGAGCCACCACCGCGGACAGATGCCCACCCAGACCCTCCCCAATAGGTTCAGGTTTTGCGGTCGGAGTCCGTACCTTGGGGGGGGTTACTGTCACACCCTGACCATAGTTTGCTTTGTATGTTTCTATGTTTTGGTTGGTCAGGGTGTGATCTGAGTGGGCATTCTATGTTGGATGTCTTGTTTGTCTATTTCTATGTCTGGCCTGATATGGTTCTCAATCAGAGGCAGGTGTTAGTCATTGTCTCTGATTGGGAACCATATCACTGTGTGTTTGTGGGTGATTGTTCCTGTCTCTGTGTTTTGCACCAGATAGGGCTGTTTTTGGTTTTCCACGTTTATTGTTTTGTAGTGTTCGTGTTTATCTTTTTTTATTAAACATGAATCAATATAACCACGCTGTGTTTTGGTCCGCCTCTACTTCACCACAGGAAAACCCTTACAGGGCCTCTGTATGCCTATGTAGATATTCCATAAAATATCAGCAGTTTCCAGCCGCAATAGTCATTTACAACATTAACAATGTCTACACTGTATTTCTATTCAACTGTATGTTATTTTAATGGACAAAAAATGTGCTTAGCTTTGACAGGATGAATCCACAGAACCTTGTACTTCTGACCCCATGTAGATCCACAATAGCGTATAAAACTGTGTGGGGTCCGTACTGTTACGCAATCTTCCTGCAATGTTCTGACACAGGTCAACTGGTT
The DNA here is from genome assembly GCF_018296145.1 of Oncorhynchus tshawytscha. NCBI lineage: Eukaryota > Metazoa > Chordata > Actinopteri > Salmoniformes > Salmonidae > Oncorhynchus > Oncorhynchus tshawytscha. Next base: position 20,438,643 of record NC_056439.1, read on the forward strand.
GAAGCGTTAGCACAATAATGATCAAATCAAACTTTATTTACACAGCACATTTCAGACATGGAATGCAACGCAATGTGCTTTACAGGAAAAACAAATAAAAGGCATTGAAAAATAAAAGATGAATTATTTACCACACAACACACATTAGATTCAAAAGAAAAGAATGACACAAACTGAACAACTAAAATGCACCCTAAGGAAGAGCCAAGCAAAAAAATATATGTTTTAAGATCTCTTTTGACTATGTCCATAGTTTCGGCCCTCTTTAGGATCTTTGGAAGGCTATTCCAGAGGCTGGGGGGCATAATAATTCAAGGCTGCCTCTCCATTCCTCTTGGTCCTAAACTAAAAAAGTGAAGAATGCAGGAATCACTTTACATTATATTATTGGTGCATATAACTATCCACCTGCAAATAACCTCATCTGGATCTGTGAAGTGCATTCCACTTCAAAACCATATAAAACGATCACACTTCCTGAACTAGACATATCCATGGTAAAGCTATGGTCTCAGCAGGAGTGTATCTTCTGGCATCACAACCATTTGTCAACTCTTTCTGTTAGGGATTAAAATGCAATAAATACAACCTTAGAAGTTACAGCATGAGTGATGTCTAACACCATCATATCTCTATCAGTCCCAACACTGCCACTGCTTTTCCAATTGGAACAAAAAGAATAACATGAACAATTTGAGCTGTTAGATCCAGTGCACCAGTACACTGGCGGTACTTGGCCTATCCACAGGGGGTACTTGAGAAGACTCATGAGACCATAGGCTTACTGGTAAAATGCATATGTGGGGTACTTCAGGGATACTATGGGCAGAGCAGAATTCAGTTGGTGGTACAGTAACCAAAAAAGGTTGGGAACCACTGCACTTCACTGTATGTTCGTTAATGTCAATGTGGCCCCACTCGAGTCCCAAATGGTACCCTATTCCCTATGTAGTGCACTACTTTTGACCAGGACCCATATGACCCACTGCCATTGTTCCTAATAGACATTACATTTGATACAGAGTGAGGGGGAATTGACTACGATGGAAAAGCATAATTTAAACAATCCAACCTCATTCTGTATTATGAAGTTCAGCTATCACAGGCACAGTGCTATCAGGGATATTTCCTTTCTCTCACCACCACGCTGTATCGCTCTTCTAATAAGCCAACTGTCTAACTCAAAATAGTGTTATCTAACGGACAGCTACGAAGACGTGACAAAGCCATTAACATTTTATTACCTAACCTTTGTGTCCAAAATGATTCATTTAGATTGTGTCAGGCTTGGGGTTTAACACTGGCTCACTGATGTATTTTCAAAAGCCACTTCTCAATGAAGAATATATGAGAAGCGTCGAGATGTAAAATGTCACTATTAAAGGCACGCCATTGCCCATAAGAAGTAAGAAGACACCGTATGTGCCTCCTCCCCGTGAGGATGAAACATTTTAATTGAGCATGGGTCCGCTCCCTGGATTGAGCGGGGAAAATGGAGCAGAGAGCGAGTTGGTTCAGGAGTTAAATTAATACTCAGTGGTGTAAAAGAACCGAAGTGTTAGTGTTAATAGCCAGTGTTAAGTGTGAGAGTGTGATTGTGTTTGTTTTACTCTGTGCCGAGTAAAACGATTCCATCATTACCACGCCCAACGTTATCACATTTCCCAACATGCTCTTTTGCAGCTAGATTTTTTTTTGGGAGGGGATTGTTTTAATTATCTGTGTTTTTAATTTATTGATTCATCTTATGCAACTCAAAGATAAATAACATACATTTTTCTAAACTAATTCAATCAGTTAGTTAGATTTATTGAACCCGTTACTGAAATGACTGTTTCAGTTTAAATGGTTTAGCTAGTCTCCTTTATCAATGCCCTTAACCCAGAAAGTCATTCTGAAAGCAGGTTGTGGGTCGATAAAAATTCCAACTGTTTGTTCCAATTCTGTCTGGATTCCAATAGGAGTTACACATCAATTTACAAGCCAGCATAATGTGACTTGCAGGCCTATTTTTGGCCTCCCATTAGTGGAAGTATTGTACCAGTTTAAGTGGTCTATGGTTATTTTAGTTCAAGTATGATCATGTCTGTTGCTAATGCTGATGTCTTTTATAAACGCTTACATAAGAGCATGTGATAATAACACCATTGGTGCAAACTGTATACACTTTCTAGTGTTAAAGGTAATACAAAATCATGTTTTTCATGAAATCGAATGATAAAAGATGAAAAATGACTTGCTTCTACAGTGGTAAAGTTTCATCATAAAATTACCCCTACCCCATGCCAAACAATTGGATTTATTATTAATGGGACGCCTTACACTCATTTTAATACACCAATAGTAACATGATATTCTCTTAACTAATTTAAATAATGCCGCCTTGTAACCAACATCGGAAAAGGTATATTTGCAGATAGGCACGGTTTATAGAGCTACTGTAGATAGCTACTCTACTGATGCCAAAATTCTACTGTAGTGTGTCAGCAAATATAATTTAAAGTTTACCCTATTCACATATGGCAAATATACTTACATGTTTCCCCTTTCATCTGTGTCTGATGTTGCCCAGCTAAGTCTTCAGCTAGCATGGAACAAAAGGGGGGGAAGGGTCTACAAACTTCTGACGCAGTCATGTCAACACATCTGTCAGTGCTGCTATGAATTGCATCACTAGAGACATGCCAAATGGGAGATGTAACTCAATGTTGTTTGAGTTACTTTGTGTATCACCAAATTAGCTTGAGATGATCTGACTGCAACACTGCTCATCTCATCCAAGTTTCTTAACATAGGTGTTTCAAAGAGCTATCAGTCTTTGACTGGTGAACTCATGAATATAACCTCCCTGCCCACTCAGCCTGTCTTTTCAAACTTCCTGGTAGTTAGCCATACATTTTTTTGCAATTCTATCCCCCAAACATATTCTGGGTGATATTTCGGTACCACAAAAGGCTATTTTACATGGAAACCAGAATGACTGTCCGGGACCTTTAAGAATTTGCTGTGCAGTGGAATGAAGTCAGTGAGCGGCTTGGCTGGCCTGAAAATGTGGAGTTGTAGATGAGGATGAGCTCATGGGAAGGTAGAGGAGGGTCAAGCATAATACCTGGCTGCATACAGCTCGATAGGGAGCAGTTGATATGTACATACACAGCAAATTCTCTATCAGCAAGAGAGATCCTAAGATGATATATTATCATTAAAACATAATTATGTATTTAAAGCTGCAATATGTAACATTTTGGGCGATCCAACCAAATTCACATAGAAATGTGTGTTATATCCCAAGATGGCATAGCAGTCAGACGTCCTTGTCCTCGTCTTGTTGTGTCCCGTTTATATATATATATATATATATATATATATTTACACCTTTCTTCGCATATCTTTGATATATTTTATTTTCCAAAAACTCAACTTCAAAACACTCTCCTGCAACCCGCGTCACCAATTTAAAAAATAAGTATTATTTACCTCAAATCTGAAATCCACAATAGAAGTTAGCCAGAAGCTAACCAGAAGCTAGCCAGTTTACTGGCTAACGTTAGTATTCAGCTAACCACGGTTTGTGGTCATCAGCTATCCGTTAGCTCGAAAATCTTTCGCCAGTTATGTACAACACGACTCAGACCAGATCAAACAGGACGTATTTTTCTCTCCATATCCCCGGATTTCAACTGCAAGCTCTGGACATTTACACCTGGATCTCGCAGCTAGCTAGCTGCTATCCGTGTGACTATTGGCTTACTTCGATCCCGGAGCAAACATCAATTATTTAGGAGCTAGCCAGCTGAAGAGTTCCATCAGCCACTCCTGGGCTACAATCACCTATCCGGATTCTACTATTCTACTGCCGATGCGGAGCCCCACCGGGCCTTCACGACTGGACTACCGACGTTATCTGCCCGAGGGAGTTATCCAATTGGCCCTCCGTCGCGACGTTACCTGAACGCCCATCTGCGGCCCGCTAATCGTTAGCTGTCTTATTGGCTGCTATCTGAATAGATCTATCGGACAATTTTTCTTGGGTCACGATAACTATATCTATTTTGCCAATTGGATTGATCCCCTCTACCACACAGAACCCCACTAATCTACCGGAGAAAACGCACGAGGTGGCTAAAAACAGACCTCCATCCTCTGCCAGCTTGCTACCCATGGCCCAGCTAGCTGTCTGAATCGCCGTGACCCCAACCAACCTCACTACTCACTGGACCCTTATGATCACTCGACTAATCATGCCTCTCCTTAATGTAAATATGCCTTGTCAATTGCTGTTCTGGTTAGTGTTTATTGGCTTATTTCACTATGGAGCCTCTAGCCCTGCTCATATACCTTATCCAACATTTCAGTTCCACCACCCACACATGCGATGACATCACCTGGTTTCAGTGATGTTTCTAGAGACAATATCTCTCTCATCATCACTCAATACCTAGGTTTACCTACACTGTCTTCACATCCTACCAAAACTTTGTCTGTACATTATACCTTGAAGCTATTTTATCGCCCCCAGAAACCTCCTTTTGCTCTCTGTTCGGACGTTCTAGACAACCAATTCTCATAGCCATACCCTTATCCTACTCCTCCTCTGTTCCTCTGGTGATGTAGAGGTGAATCCAGGCCCTGCAGTGCCTAGCTCCACTCAAATTCCCCAGGCGCTCTCTTTTGATGACTTCTGTAACAGTAATAGCCTTGATTTCATGCATGTTAACATTAGAAGCCTCCACCCTAAGTTTGTTTTATTGACTGCTTTAGCACACTCTGCCGACCCGGATGTTCTAGCCGTGTCTGAATCCTGGCTTTGGAAGACCACCAAAAATTCTGAAATCTTCATCCCTAACTACAACATTTTCAGACAAGATAGAACGGCCAAAGGGGGCGGTGTTGCAATCTACTGCAGAGATAGCCTGCAGAGTTCTGTCCTACTATCCAGGTCTGTACCCAAACAATTTGAACTTCTACTTTTAAAAATCCACCTCTCTAAAAACAAGTCTCTCACCGTTGCCGCCTGCTATAGACCACCCTCTAACCCCAGCTGTGCTCTGGACACCATATGTGAACTGAGTGCCCCCCATCTATTTTCAGAGCTTGTGCTGCTAGATGACCTAAACTGAAACATGCTTAACACCCCAGCCATCCTACAATCTAAACTTGATGCCCTCAATCTCACACAAATTATCAATGAACCTACCAGGTACCACCCCAAAGCCGTAAACACAGGCACCCTCATAGATATCATCCTAACCAACTTGCCCTCTAAAGACACCTCTGCTGTTTTCAACCAAGATCTCAGCGGTCACTACCTCATTGCCTGCATCCATAATGGGTCAGTGGTCAAACGACCACCACTCATCACTATCAAACGCTCCCTGAAACACTTCAGCGAGCAGGCCTTTCTAATCGACCTGGCCGGGGTATCCTGGAAGGATATTGACCTCATCCCGTCAGTAGAGGATGCCTGTTTTTTTTTTAAACGCCTTCCTCACCATCTTAAATAAGCATGCCCCATTCAAGAAACTTAGAACCAGGAACAGATATAGCATAGCCCTTGGTTCTCTCCAGACCTGACTGCCCTTAACCAACACAAAAACATCCTATCGCGTTCTGCATTAGCATCGAACAGCCCCCGTGATATGCAACTTTTCAGGGAAGCTAGAAACCAATATACACAGGCAGTTAGATAAGCCAAGGCTAGCTTTTTCAAGCAGAAATTTGCTTCCTGCAACACAAACTCATAAAAGTTCTGGGACACTGTAATGTCCATGGAGAATAAGAACACCTCCTCCCAGCTGCCCACTGCACTGAGGATGGGAAACATTGTCACCACCGATAAATCCACTATAATTGAGAATTTCTATAAGCATTTTTCTACCCCGTTCAACGGCACTGCACCCCTCACAGCAACTCACCCGAGCTTTCTCCTTCTCCCAAATCCAGTCAGCTGATGTTCTGAAAGAGCTGCAAAATCTTGACCCCTACAAATCAGCCAGGCTAGACAATCTGGACCCTTTCTTTCTAAAAATTATCTGCCAAATTTTTGCAACCCCTATTACTAGCCTGTTCAACCTCTCTTTCGTGTCGTCTGAGATTCCCAAAGATTGGAAAGCAGCTGCGGTCATCCCCCTCATCAAAGGGGGGGGGGGCACTCTTGACCCAAACTGCTACAGACCTATATCTATCCTACCATGCCTTTCTAAGGTCTTTGAAAACCAAGTCAACAAACAGATTACTGACCCTTTCGAATTCCACCAATCCTTTCTCCGCTATTCAATCTAGTTTCAGAGCTGGTAATGGGTGCACCTCAGCCACGCTCAAGGTCCTAAACGATATCTTAACCGCCATCGATGATAAACAATACTGTTCAGCCATATTAATTGATCTGGCCAAGGCTTTCGACTCTGTCAATCACCACATCCTCATCGGCAGACTCGATAGCCTTGGTTTCTCAAGTGATTGCCTCGCCTGGTTCACCAACTACTTCTCTAATAGAGTTCAGTGTGCCAAATCGGAGGGCCTGTTGTCCGGGCCTCTGGCAGTCTCTATGGGGGTGCCTCAGGGTTCAATTCTTGGACTGACTCTCTTCTCTGTATACATAAATGATGTCGCTCTTGCTGCTGGTGTGTCTCTGATCCACCTCTATGCAGACAACACCATTCTGTATACTTCTGGCCCTTCTTTGGACACTGTGTTAACAACCCTCCAGATGAGCTTCAATGCCATACAACTCTCCCTCCGTGGTGTCATGACGTTGGCCTGGGGGGTAGGTTTATGAGTCATAAATACCTCTTCCCCCCTTTTTCCTCTGTTCCCTACTGAGGTTAGATTTGCAAAACCCTTGGTTAACCTGTCTAGGACACAGGTTCCGCTAACGGAATCCCCCCCCCCCAACATTCCACTGAAAAGGCAGCGCGGGAAATTCACACATTAACAAGTCCAATACAGCAAATGAAAGATAAACATCTTGTTAATCTACCCATCGTGTCCGATTTTAAAATGTTTTACAGCGAAAACACAACATATATTTACGTTAGATCACCACCAAATCCAAAAAAACTGTCATTTTTCCCAGCCAAAGATAGAGTCACAAAAGCAGAATTAGAGATAAAATGAATCACTAACCTTTGATAATCTTCATCAGATGACACCAATATGACATCATGTTACACAATACATTTATGTTTTGTTCGATAATATGCATATTTATGTCCACAAATCTCGGTTTACATTGGCGCCATGTTCAGAAATGCCTCCAAAATATCCAGAGTAATTACAGAGAGCTACGTCAGATAACAGAAATACTCATCATAAACTTTGACGAAAGACACATGTTTTACATATAATTATCCGTGTAGCTCACAGAATACTGCACCTGTACATAGCCCATCTATAATTTAGCCAAACAACTACCTCTCCCTTGACTGTATTTATTTATTTATTTTGCTCCTTTGCACCCCATTATTTCTATCTCTACTTTGCACATTCTTCCACTGTAAATCTACCATTCCAGTGTTTTACTTGCTATATTGTATTTACTTTGCCACCATGACCTTTTTTTGTTGCCTTTACCTCCCTTATCTCACCTCATTTGCTCACATTGTATATAGACTTATTTTTCTACTGTATTATTGACTGTATGTTTGTTTTACTCAATGTGGAACTCTGTGTTGTTGTATGTGTCGAACTGCTATGCTTTATCTTGGCCAGGTCGCAATTGTAAATGAGAACTTGTTTACCTGGTTAAATAAACCTCTCTGGGATAGGTGTGACGCAAATGTCCCACCTTGTCAATTGCCAGGGAAAATGCAGATATTTCAAATTCAAATAAAATACTATAAAATTCACACTTTCATTAAATCACACATGCAAGATACCAAGTTAAAGCTACTAATCCAGCCAACATGTCAGATTTCAAAAAGGCTTTTCGGCAAAAGCATAAGAAGCTATTATCTGATGATAGCACAACAGTAAACAAAGAGAGAATAGCATATTTCAACCCTGCAGACACCACACAAAACGCAGAAATAAAATATAAATCATGCCTTACCTTTGACGAGCTTCTTTTGTTGGCACTCCAATATGTCCCATAAACATCACAAATGGTCCTTTTGTTCGATTAATTCCGTCGATATATATCCAAAATGTCCATTTTATTTGGCGTGTTTGATCCAGAAAAAAAAACAGCTTCCATTTTGCGCAACGTCACTACAAAATATCTCAAAAGTTACCTGTAAATTTTGCCAAAACATTTCAAACTACTTTTGTAATTCAACTTTAGGTATTTTTAAACGTTAATAATCGATCAAATTGAAGACAGGTCTATCTGTTTTCAATACAGGAGGATCACAAACTAACGCTACTTTTCTCAAACAGTACACATAACGTTACCCTGATCCAAGATGGCCGTACTTCTTCATTCCACAAAGGAATAACCTCAACCAATTTCCAAAAACTGGTGACATCCAGTGGAAGCGGTAGGATCTGCAAACAAGTGCCTTAGAAATCTCGTTTCCCAATGAAATCTCATTGAATAGACAGTGACCTCAAAAAAAAGAAATTCTGAAAGGTTAGTCCTCGGTGTTTTGCCTGCTACATAAGTTCTGTTATATTCACAGACATGATTCAAACAGTTTTAGAAACGTCAGAGTGTTTTCTATCCAAATCTACTAATAATATGCATATCTTATATTTTTGTCATGAGTAGCAGGAAGTTGAAATTGGGCACGCTATTTATCCAAAAGTGAAAATGCTGCCCCCTATCCAAATGATAAAGGTGAAATTAAAAAAAAAAAAAATAGATTTGTCATTCTCATTGAAAGCAAATCTAAGAAGAGGTAGATCTGTTTTATGTGCCCTCCTTCTATGCTTCCTGTTCTTAATGTTCCTTTTTTAGGTCTTTTAAAACAGCTGAAATACAATATTTAGATTTATGGAAAATATATTTCACAACAATTTAGATGGAGAATGATTATCTACACTATACTTGCTTTGTCACATAAACTGAAATTAGTCAAACTACTAGAATTTTGTTAACTAGGAAATGGAGTAATATCTGGATATCACATCTTTAATAAGACCTTATTTTGAGGGCCTAGTTTTACCCTTTACAGTGGCCTTAAACTCACAGTTTTCAGGCCTGAAAATCACATTATGACAGCTTGTATAGCAGTGTGTAATTCCTGTTGGAATCCAACCAGAATGGGAATAGTCAGCAACTTGAATTTTTACTCGCTGACAAAATTGTATTCAGAATGGCTGCAGCATTAGGAATATTAACCATCACAACCATCTAAACTGGAACAACCATTTCAGTAACGGGTACAATAAATCCAAGTAACAGATTGTATTAGTTTAGGAAAATGTAATTTTTTATATTTGAGTAGCATAATATTAATTAATAAATTAAATGTACTGTAAATGCAAAAACATAGATTGAGCTCAACAACAACAACAAAAATCTACCTCCTAGAGCATGCTGGGAAATATGATAATGATAGCATGGTTTTTGGTGAACACTGGTTATTAACACCAACACTGGGTTTATTTTTACACCAATATGTAATAATTTTAACACCTGAATCAACTCTAGAAAAATCAACACTAGTTAACAATGGCCAACTGTAGAACATTTAGATTTTTCTAAACTACTGTAGCCACAAAGATCATATATTTCATTCAGAGGATCACTGTATAGCCGTAATTTTATGACTGAAGCATTCTTAGAATTTCCTAAAATACTATAGCATTCTCAGAATGTCCTAATAACAGTGCCATTTTATCTGTCATTCCAGGGTTAAAAAATGACCTAAATAATGACTCTGAGTTTATCCATCTTTACAGAGAGACTGCGCTCAATGGACATTCAATCCAGCCAACACTGTCTCCAATCCAGTGCTATGGGTGAGAACATAAAAGCCCAAACTGACAATCAATCGAGAATGAGCCGAGTGTGCGATTCCTCTGCGGTCGCGTTGGTCTCGTCTCAGCTTCCATTTGTAAAGCTGTCCCTCAGTTCACCCCATGCATCTGTCTCAATCAATGAGGGTAATAACCAGAGGCACCAGACAGGCCGTCTGTCTGTCTGCCTGTCCCTGACGTTCACTCTCCCATCTGGGGTTACAGAGAGCGGGCACGAGACTGTGCGAGGCTGCTGAAAGGCCCACTCAGCACTGGGTCATGCTTCACAAATCATTATTAGGGCCTGGAGGTTGATATCATCTCTACACAACACAATTGTATGTAGCTAACACAACTCCGTCTCAGGGGAGTGGTGCTGGTGCTGGAATAGGGGGCAGTTGCACTTGAAGCAGGATTAGAAGTGATGAGTTAACACCCTACTGTGGAAGACTACAAGGGCAATACTAAGGGGAAACAATACTACTTTGCATGTTCAGGACAGTAGCTGGTGTAGAATGTGTGTGATAGGCTACCAAAAAAAGAACTAGTTCAACTGTAAGAAAGTCAGTATTTAGCAATAAAACAAGGTTTTACCTTCCTCCGAAGTATAGACTTATAGAGCCCGATAATATACCTGATTTCCTGACTTGGGGAATAGGTATGTAATTGAAACTGGGAGAGGTGTACAGGGAGGACATGTCCTTCTAAAGACATGCTCCACTACTTTGCGCAGAGGTGGGACCAAGTCACTATTATTCAAATTACAAAAATAATTTGAAAATAATTTGAAATGGACAAATTTAGAACAGCCTATAAATAAAAACAGCCTTGGTTTGAGGGCAGCGTGGATTAAATGTACTGTTGCATAACAAGCACATTCTGGAATGGAGAGAACATCACGTGCATCTAACATCACGTGCATAAAAAACTCACGCTGGGGTGACCGTTACAGATATTTGGAACTCACACATGTAATCATTAATGAGGGACTTTCCATCACCAAATGGACAGGCTGAAATCAATACCAACGAGCAATGGAGAGGAAACACTATCACTTCTCGGCCATCCCGAATTCAACGAGTCAGTCAATTGGGCATTTCTGCAGTATATTAGAGCATGTGCAATTCAGAATGGAAAATGCCCATTGTCAGACATTGCAAATGGACGGTGTGCAATTGTACATTTCCAATGTGTTCAATGAGGGATTTTCCATCACCAAATGGACAGGCTGAAATCAACACCAATGTGATATTGGACAGTGTCCATCACACATATGCTATATTGTTAGTGTGAGCATGCTCTTCTGTAAGTTGAGTGTCCATTGCCATTGTATATTCATAAGGACTTCCCATTACGAAATGGACATGCTGAATCAACATCAACAAGAAATTTGTACTTCCTATGATGAAACATGACAAATAGAAATTCTAGGTTGATTCAGGGCTTAACATAGTGTTACATATCATTTGGTCAGTATATATGCCATTTGGACATTTCTTATGCCCCTTGGACATGGTTCACTGACTTTTGGGTTCGGAAGCCAACTTCCTATGATTATATATGGCAAATGGACATAACATCCTGATTTGATACTTTCAATGCTTATATATTTGCCAGTTGGACGTTTCTAATGCAATTTGGACATGGTACACTGACTTTTTGGTTCAGAAGGCGACTTACTATGATCATATATGGCAAATGGACAAAACACATAAGATAAATGTATGTCTATACTGTGGCAGACCAGGGGGTTGGGTCAAAACATTTACACAGATCAGACAAGGACAGAGTAGGATTAGCTCAGTTTCAAAGCTGTTTATTAAAATAATAGTTCGAAAGAAAATAATAGGTCTCCACCAAGAGTCCCTCTCCGGGATACCGTCTTCTGGGCTCCGGGTCTTGCTGTATCCTGTGGGGATCAAAAACTGAAATCCCTTATGTTCCTGTTACCATCCCCAACTATACGGGTGTCCTTTCCTCCCCTAATCTCTCCCCTGTGTGCTGCTCTTCTGGCAGCTTTATGGGACTCGTACGGCTGGTGAGCAATGAGCCCTTGATTACTCACCAACCCCAATTAGTCCTGGCCGGAGAACACGTCGAGACCTGGCACGTCAAGCAGAGGGAGCCATCGCCTCATGATGTATACTTCGTTGACGAGTCTCCCCCTGGTGGCTGACCTGCTGTCTTCCACAATACGGTTACTATGAATGTACAGTGGGGCAAAAAAGTATTTAGTCAACCACCAATTGTGCAAGTTCTCCCACTTAAAAAGATGAGAGAGGCCTGTAATTTTCATCATAGGTACACTTCAACGACGACAGACAAAATGAGAAAATAATATCCAGAATATCACATTGTAGGATGTTTTATGAAATTATTTGCAAATTAAGGTGGAACATTAGTATTTGGTCAATAACAAAAGTTCATCTCAATACTTTGTTATTTACCCTTTGTTGGCAATGACAGTGGTCAAACGTTTTCTGTAAGTCTTCAATGTTTTCATACACTGTTGCTGGTATTTTGGCCCATTCCTCCATGCAGATCTCCTCTAGAGCAGTGATGTTTTGGGGCTGTTGCTGGGCAACACGGACTTTCAACTCCCTCCAAAGACTTTCTATGGGGTTGAGATCTGGATACTGGCTAGGCCACTCCAGGACCTTGAAATGCTTCTTATGAAGCCACTCCTTCGTTGCCCGGGCGGTGTGTTTGGGATCATTGTCATGCTGAAAGACCCAGCCACGTTTCATCTTCAATGCCCTTGCTGATGGAAGGAGGTTTTCACTCAAAATCTCACAATACATGGCCCCATTCATTCTTTCCTTTACACGGATCAGTCGTCCTCGTCCCTTTCCAGAAAAACGGCCCCAAAGCATGATGTTTCCACCCCCATGCTTCACAGTAGGTATGGTGTTCTTTGGATGCAACTCAGCAATCTTTGTCCTCCAAACACGATGAGTTGAGTTTTTACCAAAAAGTTATTTTTTGGTTTCATCTGACCATATGACATTCTCCCAATCTTCTTCTGGATCATCCAAATGCTCTCTAGCAAACTTCAGACGGGCCTGGACATGTACTGGCTTAAGCAGGGGGACACGTCTGGCACTGCAGGATTTGAGTCCCTGGAGGCGTAGTGTGTTACTGATGGTAGGCTTTGTTACTTTGGTCCCAGCTCTCTGCAGGTCATTCACTAATCACCCCGTGTGATTCTGGGATTTTTGCTCACCGTTGTGATCATTTTGACCCCACGGGGTGAGATCTTGCGTGGAGCCCCAGATCGAGGGAGATTATCAGTGGTCTTGTATGTCTTCCATTTCCTAATAAATGCTCCCACAGTTGATTTCTTCAAACCAAGCTGCTTACCTATTGCAGATTCAGTCTTCTCAGCCTGGTGCAGGTCTACAATTTTGTTTCTGGTGTCCTTTGACAGCTCTTTGGTCTTGGCCATAGTGGAGTTTGGAGTGTGACTGTTTGAGGTTGTGGACAGGTGTCTTTTATACTGATAACAAGTTCAAACAGGTGCCATTAATACAGGTAACGAGTGGAAGACAGAGGAGCCTCTTAAAGAAGAAGTTACAGGTCTGTGAGAACCAGAAATCTTGCTTGTTTGTAGGTGGCCAAATACTTATTTTCCACCATAATTTGCAAATAAATTCATAAAAAATCCTACAATGTGATTTTCGGGATTTTTTTTCTAATTTTGTCTGTCGTCGTTGAAGTGTACCTATGATGAAAATTACAGGCCTCTCTCATCTTTTTAATTGGGAGAACTTGCACAATTGGTGGCTGACTAAATACTTTTTTGCCCCACTGTATAATTGACAAAGAAATGGAAAAATATTTGTTTTTAAATGTTGAAAAGACTTTTCACACTTGGGACCTGACCTTGTGACCACGCTCTCACCCCCTATAGGATTTTTAGTTCATGACATTTGGCATTTGCAATGTTCCGGTTGCAATATGATTTTGATGAACTTCCGTCCATTTGAGTGGTATTTGCGATTGTCCATATGGTTCGCCCAATGCCAATAAGTTACCATTCATTTTTTGTCCATTTTTTTTTTCCCGGTGGGAATGATGTCAATTCCGGAAGCCGCTACAGGCTCTCATGCCACAGACAGATAGCCAGGCTCCCCTTCCTCAGCCGGTTCATCAGGCTCTCATACCACAGCCAGATCGCCAGGCTCCCCTGCTATAGCCGGCTCGTCTGGCTTTCATGCCTTCACCGGATCGCCAGGCTCCCATGCCTCAGCTGGCTTGACAGGTAGCCATGCCTCAGCGGGTTCGATAGGCCCCCATGCCTCAGCTGGCTCAATAGGCTCCCATGGCTCAGAGGGATCAATAGGCTCCCATGGCTCAGCTCTAGGTCACCAGGTGCCCACCCACCTGTCACCATTGTTACGTGCATCAGCGCATTATGACACTCACCTGGACTCTACCTCCTTGATTACCTGCCCTATATATGCCACTCCCTGGTTCCTTCCCCAGGTGTCATTGTTTCTGTTTCTAGTTCTGTTTCTTGTCTGTGTGATGTTCGAGTTTCTTGTTTTGTATTATGTTCTGTTTATTTATCATAACACTCACTCCCTGAACTTGCCTCCCGACTCTCAGCGCACATCGTTACAGACGAGATTGACTTTATAACCAAAATTATCCTATTTAGTCTTTGTACTCCATTTTGAAACTAGAATAAATGTTTCTGACTCATATCGATGCCACATACTCCGTTTTCAAAAAAGTAGCTTTTAATTGTAAATCACTCTTTAAGACCCTTGATATTTAATAGAAAGGAGCATCAAGAATATCACTGTGCACTTACCACTTTGTTTTTAGATGTTTTACCAAATTTGTATTTGTTTTGTTGTTTTTTGTTAGGGGGGGTTCAGGTATAAATGTCAAATTATAGGTACCCAACCCATAGGTTGCCACTCAAAATATAAAATAAAAATTATTAAAAATACATACAGAGTTTAATAACAAATAATACATTCAGGAAAATCAGGAAGAGAAAAGAAAAAATAAGTGGACCTCCACCCCCAACCTTCCATCCCCCCAACATGACTCAATGCCCCCACTCCCGGAAACTCGGTTGCCCACCCATTCCCACCCCCGCTAGCAACTAGGGTTGCTCGTCAGTCACCAACCTTGGTGAACAGTTGGGAGTTGGGGCCAATTTCATCGGAAAACATTTATTTGGTGTTAAATTGACAGTTTTGAATAAGGAATGCCAAGGTCATATTTTTCCATATTTGGGTCCATTTAATTGTTGATCAGATTCAATTAGATATCTGGACCATACTATTGTAATGACTTGCTCAGAATATGAGCTCTCCAAAAGTTGTTTTTCATACAGTATATAATAGGCATCCCAGATCATGTATTTATAAATCCCATCCCAGATCATGTATTTATAAATCCCATCATTGGATGGTTCGGTAGTTGGGTTTCTTCATGGGACTCCATAGGCCAGCATAGCTGGTTGAAAAAAAAGATTTGCCTGGTAATGTGTATGTGTCTTTCAAAGCTTGGAATGATGTCGGCAAGGGTACTGATTTCACATTTAAACAGTGAAGCACTTAATATGGAAGTGGTCTGATGAAGCAGATGCTAAACTACACGACTGTTTCATTAGAATATGTTCCAAGATTCATCCAATAACATTGAGGAGTTTACCACATCAGTCACCGGCTTCATTAATTAATAAGTGCATCAATGATGTCGTCCCCACAGAGACAGTACGTACATACCCCAACCAGAAGCCATGGGTCTTGGACTTACTGACCGGCTACCCCAGGCGGGGAGGGTATTTGACAACCCATTCGTCGCGCTGACCATCAACACGGGTGCCCCTCAACGGTGTATGTTTAGTCCACTCCTATACTGCGTGGCTGCGTACACCTGCAACACTATCATTGTTTGCTGACGACACAACAGTGATATGACTGATCACTGACAACGAGGAAGCAGCCTATAGGGAGGAGGGCAGAGACCTAGCAGTGTGCTGCCACGACAACAACCTCTCTCCCAACGTCAGCAAGACTGATCGTGGACTACAGGAAATAGAGGGGCGAGTATGCCCCCATCCACATCGATGGGCTGTAGTGGAGTGGGTCGAGAGCTTCAAGTTCCTCTGTGTCCACGTCATTAAGGAATTAACATGGTCCACACACACCCACACAGATGTGATGACGGCACGGTAGCACTTCTTCCCCCTCAGGAGGCTGAAAAGATTTTGCATGGGCCGTTAGAAAATCCTACTACTGCACCACTGACAGCTTCTTCACTGGCTGCATCACCATTTGGTACGGCGACTGCAAGACAACCAGCCGCAAGGCACTACAGAGGGTGGTGAGTACAGCCCAGTAAATCACTGGTGCCAAGCTCCCTTCAATCCAGGACCTCTATACCAGGCCGTGTCGGAAGAACGCCTCAAAAATTGTCAAAGACTCCAGCCACCCAAGCCATAGACATGTCTCTCTGCTACCGCATGGCAACCGGTATACGTGCAGTCTGGAACCAACAGAACCCTTAACAGCTTCTACCCCCAAGCCTGCCATAAGGCTGCTAAACAAGACTGCTAAATAGCTAATCAAATGACTACCCGGACTGCCTGCATTGACCCTTCTCTAGTACTGACACCATGCACACAAACTGGACACCCCAACAGATACACTTTTTTTTACATTAAATCTCCTGCACTGACTCTATGCACACACATCGGACTGACACCTTAAAACACACACACGCACACACATACGCCCACACAAACATAACACGCAGACACATTCTGATCACATACACTTTCACACTCACCACATGCCGCTGCTTCTGTCTATCACCTATCCTGTTGCCTTGTCACTTTACCCCTACTCTATGTACATAGCTACCTCAATTATCTCGTATCCCTGCACATCGACTCAGTATTGGTACTCCCTGTATATACAGTAGCCATGTTAATTATTTTATTATTATTGTTATTCATAATTCACTGTGTATTTATACCTCCTGTCACTTAAAAAAAAATCTTAATCGTTAGCTAAATAAAGGTTACATTTTTTTTAAAAAGATAAAAAAAGATGACAAATCTTTAAGTCTGTATTGTTGGAAATGGACCCGTAAGCATTTCACTGTTATTCTACACCTGTTGTTTACGAAGCACGGACAAATAAAATTGGATTTGACGTAAACATGAACTGTGAAAAAGCATGAACATGTTTGCTTAACCCGTTTTTTTCCTAACACCACGTTGTGTCATGTAATTCGAAGATCTGTATACACAACTACAATGAAGGCATTATAATGAATTCTGCAAACTACTGTTGACTTGAAGTATTTTAAACTACAAATATGCTGTGACCTATCCCATATGTTGATAATGAGAGTTAATAAGAGCATACAAAGTCACTGTACATTGCATTGTTTCTTCACTTTTTTCCCTCACTAAAATACTTGTACAGTGTACTCCTCAAGACCTTGATTAGCTAAACCAGGTGTCTTAGTGCTGAGCTAGGACAAAACCTTCTCAAAATATACATCGAAGCCAAACTATGTCAATCACCGGGATGTATGGTTATGTGATATAATAAAGGGAATGTTAACTTGTTTTGAATTAAAACTTGAATTTACTGCTATTCTGAAAATTCAACAACTATACGGTATTTAAACCTTGGAGACATACCTAGGTATGAAACATGAAATACCCCTAGATCCTAGACTAACGGCAGCATAACATAAAACAGCTATGGTCTGGGTCCTTTTTCACCATGTCAATTAAAACAATGGCCTACTAAAGCCTCAAGCCCCTACCGTAGCTCTTACATTATGAATAAATGACTTCTAGGGTTAACCAAGCATGCATCTTAAATTAAACCCAGTGTTCTATTCAAAATTTGATTTGTGGCTGTAATTGCAAAGGGATTGGAAGCAAGCGGTTCAATTACTGTGAAATGATCGATCGGTAAGTGGCATGTCGCATCACGTGTTTGTTATCGAGGAAACGACAGAGGGAAACAACAATGATCCTGTGTGACTGTTCAACTGATCTGAAACCACATCCAAAAGTAGTCCTTTGTGTCTTAACATAAAGAGGTCAAGTAGAAATAGATGTTTGCCCGCTAATGCCTCTCTCCCACTGTAACATGTCCTAAATGTTCTGGTTGCTGGCAGAGTCAGACATATATGACAAAGCTTAGCCGAGTGGGAGGATGGGGTATTAGATAGGGGGTTTAATTTAAGACTATGCCTCAGGCCATTAGCGCTTTTGGGAATGATGGGAAATGGGTTGAGGTAAAAATCTGGTTCAGCAACATTGAATGCATATGTAGACAGAGTGTGCATTCCAAATGGCCCTTCTCCTTATATAGTGCACTAGCAATAGAGCCCGGGTCAAAATGAATGGACTATATTGGGTGCCATTTTGGATGCACACTTTGTGATGCTGTAACATTTCTATTTCCTGTCAATAGTTACTTATTCATGATTTGCTCTGAATATGTAGAGATAGCCACCGTTTTATAGCATTGCAAAGACGGATATATTTCAATGTACTTTCTTAGTGTCACACTGACTTATGTGTCTTATAAAAAGAAACAGGGGTGTGAGGACTCTCTGTACTTTCAATTAAATTGTCTTTGCTTTCATAGCGCTTGACGGTTTTATTCATAGCCTTGTTATATGACAACATCAAGCCCTATCTCTTGGCTGCATATTGTACAGAAAAGTAGCAGACATATATGTACTTCTGTTCTGGCGTTTAATCGTGTCTCCTCACCAACTCTGCAGTATCATGGCGTTAGGGGTGCTGCTGCTTTACGGCTCTCAGGATTTTGAATATTGTTTTGTACATTTCAGGAGATACCCTACTCACTTTTTTTTATGTCAGTTTGATTTGTCACAAGCAACACCTCACCCTAATGGTGTAATACTGTAGCTATGCATGGATGTATTTTCAGGATGGGCAAATGCAGTATTTGTGTATGTTTTCACCATCTTATCAATCAATTTTGCTTCACAGTACATGCATTAAGGTCTAACAGTCGGGATGCATATGCCGTAGGTATCTATGTTGTGTCTCTTCATCTCACCTATCGACTGTATTACACTCACCTTTGGGTCCTTCCATGTTTTCATGTTCTGCCTGCTTTCTACTTCAACGCAGGTGGTTAGGTTGAGAAGGTCACCGAATCAGCAAGCAGTTCTCTCAGGAGGCCTTTGGCTTTCTGCTGATGCCTGCCTTGCTGCGTTGTCAGTTTCCTCTTCCCCTGCACTGTCACTGGCTAGGTTTGTTATGTCTGGCCCACCTGAGGGAAGGGGAGAAGGGCCTCTGTAAGGTTAATTGCACCGGGGAAGCAGTATGTTACAAAACATTTAGTGTCAGAGAGCTGCAACAGTGTTGCCCCGGAAATCATTATCATTCAGAGTACAACTCTCTGTTACAGGATGTCCTGACAAAAATATGTTTCTTTGTCTTTGTGCAAAAATCTTTCATTAGCATCAGAATTACATTACGCTCATTGTCTCTGTACAGAATATATATATTTTTTTTTAACCAATATTAATAATAATACAATTCATTGATATCCTGAAAAAGTCTGTTAGTTTGTTTCTGTAACAGAGAGTCATCATGTTTCAGGGTCAGCCAGTGCTTGACTTAGAATTAAATAGGTGCCATTACTCATTTTGGGTGCCAGTACTGTTTATATTTACACTGAACAAAAATATAAATGTAATATGCAACAATTTCAAAGATTTTACTGCGTTAGAGTTCATATAAGAAAAATCTGTAATTTTAAATAAATGTATTAGTCCCTAATCTATGGATTTCACATGACTGGGAATACAGACATTCATCTATTGGTCACAGATATCTTTTTTTTTTAAGGTAGGTGCCTGGATCAGAAAAACAGTCAGTATCTGGTGTGACCACCAATTGCATAATGCAGCGCGACACATCTCCTTCGCATAGAGTTGATCAGACTGTTGATTGTGGCTTGTGGAATGTTGTCCCACTCCTCTTCAATGGCTGTGCGAAGTTTCTGGATATTGTCAGGACCTGGAACAAGCTGTTGTACAGACCATCCCAAACATGCTCAGTGGGTGACATGACCGGTGAGTATGTCGACCATGGAAGAACTGGAACATATTCAGCTTCCAGGAGTAGTGTACAGATCCTTGCAACGTGGGGTGGTGCATTATCATGCTGAAACATGAGGTAACAGCAGAGGATGAATGGAAAGACACACAACAACAACAAAAAATATATATATACTTTTAAATGTAACCTTAATTTAACTAGGCAAGTCAGTTAAGAACACATTCTTATTTACAATGATGGCCTACCCTGGCTAAACCCGAACGATGCTGGGCCAACTGTACGCTGCCCTATGGGACTCCCAATCACAGTCAGGTGTGATACAGCCTGGATTCAAAACAGGGACTCTTGCACTGAGATACAATGCCTAAGACCGCTGCTCCACCCGGGAACAAGAATGGGCCTCAGGATCTCGTCACGGAATCTCTGTGCATTCAAATTGCCACCGATAAAATTAAATAGTGTTCCTGCCCGGACCACAACTCCACCGCCACCATGGGGCACTCTGTTCAAAACAATGACATCTGCAAACCGCTTGCCCACACGATGCCATACATGCTGTCTGTCATCGGCCCGGTACAGTTGAAACCGAGATTCATCCGTGAATAGCACATCCGCGAAGAGTGCCAGTGGCCATCGAAGGTGAGCATTTTCCCACTGAAGTAGGTCACGACACCAAGCTGCAGTCAGGTCAAAACCCTAGTTAAGACGACGAACACACAGATGAGCTTCCCTGAGACGGTTTCTGACAATTTGTACAAAAATTCATTGGTTGTGCTAACACAGTTTCATCAGCTGTCTGGGTGGCTAGTCTCAGATGATCCCGCAGGTGAAGAAGCCGAATGAGGAAGTCCTGGTCTGTACGGTCCCTCAGTCGAGCAGTGAATTTCAAACACAGATTCAACCACAAAGACCAGGGAGGTTTTCTAATACCTCGCAAAGAAGGTAAACTATGGTAGATGGGTAACAAATAAAAAAGCAGACATTGAATATGCTTTTGAGCATTGTAAAATTACCACTCTTCATATTTTCAAGCATGGTGGTGGCTGCATCATGTTATGAATATGTTTGTCATATGCAAGGACTAGGTAGCTTTAATTAAATAAAAATAAATGGAATAGAACTTAACACAGGCAAAAGTCCAAGAAGGAAACTTGGCTCAGTCTGCTTTCCAATAGACATTGAGAGACAAATTCACATTTCAGCAGGACAATAACCTAAAACACAAGGCCAAATATACACTGGAGTTGCTTACCAAGATGTCACTGAATGTTCCTGAGTGGCCTAGTTACAGTTTTGACTTAAATTGTCTTGAAAAGCTATGCAAGTCTTAAAATGGCTGTTAAGAAATGATCAACAACCAACTTGTCAGAGCTTGAAGAATACAAATATTGAACAATCCAGGTTTGCAAATCATTCAATTTACCCAGAAATACTCACAGCTGTAATCGCTGCCAAAGGTGATTCTAACTTGTATTGACTCAGGGGTGTGAATACCTATGTAAATTAGACATTTCAGTATTTCACTTTCAATAAATTAGCAACAATTTCTAAAAACTTGTTTTCACTTTGTCATTATGGGGTATTATGTGTAGATGGGTGAGAGAAAAATATATATTTAATGCCACAACTGTCAGGTGGAAGGTGGATTATCTTGACAAAGGAGAAATGCTCACTAACAGGGATGTAAAGAAATTTGTGCACACAATTTGAGAGAAATATGCTTTTTGTAAATTTTTGATATCTTTTATTTCAGCTCATGAAACATGGGACCAAAACGTTTATATTTTTTTCAGTATAGGTGCAGGAGCTCCACAATACTTTTGAACTAATATTTTATAAGAGGAACAGGAGCTCACGTAATTGAAATGTTGAGGTGCAGGTATTCCACTCCGGTAAGCTTCGAGCCAAGTCAAGCATTCGCTTGACAAGCATGACACTTCGGCAATTAAACTTAACATCAGTAGCAGCTAGGACAGAGAAGCTGGAAACATTAGCTTCCCAATGCGAACATTAGGAGTGCCTTGATCAGATTTATGAGTGTAATTTAGTCCAGGCATGCTTGTGTTACTCATTTACATATGGTTTATAGAACCATGAGCATATTTGCATAATGTACATCAGCAATATGCTGATGAAGGCAGTATAGGATTACACTTCTACACAAGTGATAAAATCGATACAGAAAAGCATGTTAGGGAAAGGGGGATACCTAGTCAGTTGTACAACTGAATGCATTCAGCAGAAATGTGTCTTCCTCGTTTAACCCAACCCCTCTGAATCAGAAAAGTTGTGGGGGGCTGCCATAATCGACATCCACGTCTATGGCACCCGGGGAACAGTGGATTAACTGCCTTGCTCAAGGGCAGAATGACAGATTTTTACCTTGTCAACTCAGGGATTCGATCCAGCAACCTTTCAGTTACAGGCCCAGCGCTCTAACCACTCGGCTTCCTGCCGTATGCTACCCTAAAACTAGCATTCTCACACACACACACACACACACACACACACACAATAGCTGCTTACAGTTCAGAGTTAAAAAACAAGGTTTGTGACAGGGTGTCTCAAAGGTCACAATTATGGTTTCAATTATGTGTTTTGTATGAAGTCATCAGTCATTTTACACGCATATGTGTGCGTTATGAGGGAGGCAGACATTGTAGAAACGAGGGCCCTGAGTAAAATATTGAATATGGCATTGAGTAATCTTAGGATTCTAACAGCGTTATATGGAAATCAGACGTGATGCAGCATATTGGACCAGAGAACCGCTGCAGCCTTACCCATGCACCATCAAGCATGTGACCCAAAGTTGCTCTACAGTGTTATTTTTCTTTCCATCTTAGATCAATCGATTCTGTTTTCACACAAAGAGAATTGTCAGTTTTCACAGGTCGGCAGAAAACAGGAAAACAGCACAGCAGGGCAAAACAGCTGTTAGGAGTGGCAGAGCTCCAGGGCCAAGACAAGAACAAGGGAAAGAGTTAGTCAACGACCATGCCCCGAATAAAACAAGTGTAGACTTTACAATGAAATGCTTACTTATGAGCCTATTCCTAACAGTGCAGAGTTAAAAAGTAAGAAAATATTTGCACAAAAAAAAGTAATTAGTAACACAATAAAAACAATAACGTGGCTATATACAAGGGGTACCAGTACCGAGTCAATGTGCAGGGGTACGACGGAGTTGAGATAATTCAGCTAATACAGTATGTACATGTGGGTAGGGGTAAAAGTGACTAGGCAATCAGGATATATAATAAACAGAGCAGTAGCAGCGTCTGTAAATTGTGTGTGTGTGTGTGTGTGTGTGTGTGTGTGTGTGTGTGTGTGTGTGGCATCAATATGCATGTGTGTTTTGTGTGTGTGCGCATGTTAGAGTGTCAGTGTAGTATGTGTGAGTGTGTGCGTAGAGTCTAGTGAGTGTGCGTAGAGGCAGTGCAAAACAATAAAATAAAATTAATAAAAGGGGACCAATTAAATTGTCTGGGTAGCTATTGATTAACTGTTCAGCAGTCTTATGGCTTGGGGGTAGAAACTGATCAGGTGCCTTTTAGTCACAGACTCCAAGAACCACTTGCCGTGCGGTAGCAGAGAGAACAGTGACTTGGGTGGCTAGAGTCTTTGACAATATTTAGGGCCTTCCTCTGACACCGCCTGGTATAGAGGTCCTGGATGTCAGGGAATTCGGCCACAGTGATGTATTGGGCAGTATGCACAACCCTCTATAGCGCCTTTCAGTCAGATGCCGAGAATTTTCCATGCCAACCGGTGATGCAGCCAGTCAAGATGCCCTCAATGGCGCAGCTGAATAACCTTTTGAGGATCTGAGGGCCCATGCCTAATTTTCAGACTCCTGCGGAAAAGAGGTGCTGCCACCACCATGCTTAACTTTGGGGATGATGTTCTCAGGGTGATGGGAGGTGTTGGGTTTGCGCCAGACATAGCGAGTTCCTTGATTGGCAAAAAGCTCAATTTTAGTCTCATCTGACCAGAGTACCTTCTTTCATATTGTAGCGACCCGCACAGACAGCGGTGTGTTATGTGGTAGGCTATTAGTGGGTTGTGTCGTACTTACCGGTGTTCGCGGGGTCCGACATGCCAATCAACCTGCTATCTGACAATCACGGGGATGCCTGGAATGTTCTGATGCTGGGCATCCTGGTGGTTGAAGGAGTGGTGTGGAGGGGGGTTGGGCAGGGGGATGGAGCATTGGAAGTTAAGACCAGGTTTAGCCATTGTTCTCTCTCTCTTACGTCTGGGCTTCACAAGAGAAGGTCACGGTTGGCTTGTGGAGTATCTTTGATTTATTTGGCGTGGGCTACGGCCAAACAGTAGCATGTGTAAAGTTGGGTTAATAAACCGTCAATTCGTAAACTCAATACTCTGTCTGGACAATTGTTCCTTTATGATCTAGTCAGGTCATTACAATATGTTTGGGGAGTCTCCCATATGCCTTTTGGCGAACACCAAACGTGTTTGCTAATTTTTCTCTTTAAGCAATTACATTTTTCTGGCCACTCTTCCGTAAAGCCCAGCTCTGTGGAGTTTACGGCTTAAAGTGGTCCTATGGACAGATACTCCAATCTCCGCTGTGGAGCTTTGCAGCTCCTTCAGGGTTATATTTGGTCTCTTTGTTGCCTCTCTGATTAATGCCCTCCTTGCCTGGTCCGTGAGTTTTGGTGGGCGGCCCTCTCTTGGCAGGTTTGTTGTGGTGCCATATTCATTCCATTTCTTAATAATGGATTTAATGGTGCTCTGTGGGATGTTCAAAATTTCGGATATGTTTTTACAACCCAACCCTGATCTGTACATCTTCACAACTTTGTCCCTGACCTGCTTAAAGAGCTCCTTTGTCTTCATGGTGCCACTTGCTTGTTGGTGCCCCTTGCTTAGTGGTGTTGCAGACTCTGGGACCTTTAAGAACAGGTGTATATATACAGAGATCATGTGAAAGATCATGTGACACTTGGACTGCACACAGGTGGACTTTATTTAATGTAAATGGCTGCACCAGATCTTATTTAGGGGCTTCATAGCAAAGGGGGTGAATACAAGTATTTTTTTTCATTTCACTTCACCAAGTTGGACTATTTTATGTATGTCCATTACATGAAATCCAAATAAAATACATTTGAATTACAGGTTGTAATGCAACAAAATAGGAAAAATGCCAAGGGGGGAGACTACTATTGCAAGGCACTGTACCACACCCCATAATGTCCAAGTGGAATTCTGTTTTTAGACATTTTTACACGGTTTGTAGCCGAAATGCTTTGGAACCTACAGACGTTTTTGTGAGAAGACCGATTTTCAGGATGTCCCATGGTCTGACAAACATCGCTCTGGCTCTGACACCTTTCAATGCAGATGTGGAAGTGTGACATCGGTGGATGCGGTGTATTGAGATGCATCAAATGCTAAAAAACAGATATCTCTAGCTTTAACTGACTTTTTTATTATGTTACTTAGATTGACACACCGGTGCGTCAATCGACTCTAGGGGTATAATGATCGTGGACTTCAGGAAACAGAAGAGGGAGCACCCCCCTATCCACAACGAAGGGACAGCTGTGTAGAAGGTGGAAAATTTTAAGTTCCTCGGCGTACACATCACAGACAAACTGAAGTGGTCCACCCACACAGATAGTGTGGTGAAGAAGGCGCAACAGCGCCTCTTCAACCTCAGGATGCTGAAGAAATTTGGCATGTCACCCAAAACAGGTCAGCAGGGTTGGCAGAAAACAGGAAAACAGCACAGCAGGGCAAAACAGCTGTTAGGAGTGGCAGAGCTCCAGGGCCAAGACAAGAACAAGGGAAAGAGTTAGTCAACGACCACCTTGCTGCTTTGTGTTCTGATGCTGTTTTGTTTCAAAGACACATATGTTAGTCTGTGTCTCTCCATGCTGCGTACCCGTGTAGAGAGAGAAAGCTGCCAGCCAGTGAGCCGACACACGCCACATAGTCGTTCTCACTGAAATGAAATTGTCATTGGTCACATGCCCCGAATAAAACAAGTGTAGACTTTACAGTGAAATGCTTAATTATGAGCCTATTCCTAACAGTGCAGAGTTAAAAAGTAAGAAAATATTTGCACCAAAAAAAAGTAATTAGTAACACAATAAAAACAATAACGTGGCTATATACAAGGGGTACCAGTACCGAGTCAATGTGCAGGGGTACGACAGAGTTGAGGTAATTCAGGTAATACAGTATGTACATGTGGGTAGGGGTATAAGTGACTAGGCAATCAGGACATAAAATAAACAGAGCAGCAGCAGCGTCTATAAAGTGTGTGAGTGTGTGTGTGTGTGTGTGGCGTCAATATGCATGTGTGTTTTGTGTGTTGTAGTGTCAGTGTAGTATGTGTGAGTGTGTGGGTAGAGTCTAGTGAGTGTGCGTAGAGGCAGTGCAAAACAATGAAATAAATAAATAATAAAGGGGACCAATTAAATTGTCTGGGTAGCTATTGATTAACTGTTCAGCAGTCTTATGGCTTGGGGGTAGAAACCGATCAGGTGCCTTTTAGTCACAGACTCCAGAACCGCTTGCCGTGCGGTAGCAGAGAGAACAGTGACTTGGGTGGCTGGAGTCTTTGACAATTTTTAGGGCATTCCTCTGACACCGCCTGGTATAGAGGTCCTGGATGGCAGGGAATTCGGCCCCAGTGATGTATTGGGCAGTACACACAACCCTCTGTAGCGCCTTGCAGTCGGATGCCGAGAATTTTCCATACCAAGCGGTGATGCAGCCAGTCAAGATGCTCTCAATGTTGCAGCTGTATAATTATACTTTTGAGGATCTGAGGGCCCATGCCTAATCTGTTCAGACTCCTGTAGGGAAAGAGGCATTGTCATGCCCTTTTCACAACTTTGTTAGTGTGTTTGGACCATGATAGATTCTTAGTGATGTGGATACCAAGGAACTTGAAGCTCTCAAACTGTTCTACTACAGCCCCAGTGATGTGAATGGGGCGTGTTTGGTCCTCCATTTCCTATCGTCCATGATAAGCTCCTTTTGTCTTGCCCATGTTGAGGAAGAGGTTGTTGTCCTGGCACCTCACTGCCAGGTCTCTGCCGTCCTCCCTATAGGCTGTCTAATTGTAGTCGGTGATCAGGCCTACCACCGTCATGGTGTCTGCAAACTTAATGATGGTGTTGGAGTCGAGCATGGCCACTCAGTCATGGGTGGACAGGGAGTACCGGATGGGACTGAGCATGCACTGCTGAGGGCCCCCGCGTGAGGGTCAGCGTGGTGGCTGTGTCATTGCCTACTCTCACCATCTGGGGGTGGCCCGTCAGGAAGACCATGATCCAGTTGCAGAGGGAGGTTTTCAATCTCAGGGTCCTTGGCTTAGTGATGAGCTTGGAGGGCACTATGGTGTTGAACGCTGACCTGTAGTCAATGAACAGCATTCACACATACAGTGCCTTCAGAAAGTATTCACACCCATTGACTTTTTCAGTATGTTGTTGTGTTACAGACTGAATTTAAAATGTATTGCATTTAGATTTTGTGTCACCGGCCTCGGCATATATATCAACGACAAACCGAAATGGTCCACCCACACCGCTAGTGTGATGAAGAAGGCGCAGCAGTGCCTCTTCAACCTCACGAGGCTGAAGAAATTTGGCTCGTCACCCAAAACTCAGACAAACTTTTACAGATGCACAATCAAGAGCATCCTGACGGGCTGTATCACAGCCTGCAACTGCACCACCCTCAACCGCAAGGCTCTCCAGAGGGTGGTGCGGTCTGCATCACTGGAGACAAACTACCTGCCCTCCATGACACCTACAGAAACCGATGTCACAGGAAGGCCAAAAAGATCATCAAGGACATCAACCACCAGAGTCCCTGCCTGTTCACACTGCTACTATCCAGAAGGCGAGGTCAGTACAGGTGCATCAAAGCTGGGACAGAGAGACTGAAAAACAGCTTCTATCTCAAGGCCATCAGACTGCTAAACAGCAATCACTAACTCAGAGAGGCTGCTGCCTACATTGAGACCCAATCACTAACCACTTTAATAAATGGATCACGAGTTACTTTATACAATGCCACTTTAAAGAATGCCACTTTAATAATGTTTACATATCTTACATTACTCATGTCATATCTATATACTGTATTTTATACCATCTATTACACCTTGCCTATGCCGCTCGGCCATCGCTCATCCATATACTTACATGCACATATTCTCATTCACCCCTTTAGATTTGTGTGTATTAGGTAGCTGTTGGGGAATTGTTAGATTACGTGTTAGATAGTACTGCACTTTTGGGAACTAGAAGCACAAGCATTTCGCTACACTCGCATTAACATCTGTGTATGTGACAAATAAAATTTGATTTGATTATAACATGATTTTGAATGACTACCTCATCTCTGTACCCAACCAGTGGTGGTCGGTGCCGTTTAAGATTATGACTTTTTTTTAATGAGCATGGCCTTATTTCTATTACAGCATATTGGATGACTGTCATTCATATTCTGTTCACCGAGCTCAATGTAACATTGATAGGTTTAGGCTACAACGTGATACTCTCATTTTCCCTATACCCATCATGAAGTTGCTACCACCTAGCCTATGAATGAAAGTTGACAACGTTTGTTCAAGATAAAAATGTTGTAGTAAAGGTGACAGATGTTGACACATTCAATACCGTCTTGCCTGCATCTAGCTGATCTAGGGTATATTTATTAGTCCAACAGTTGCAAGGAGAGTTTCAATTGGACCATTTCAGGTATGTTTATCCCAGTTTCATTCCATTTGCTTACATTTAATCAACGTTTTTCAACAGAATTGGCGGAATGAATACACCTCTGATCAAATGCAAACACAGTTCACTTTCATAACAGCCACATGCAAACACTATGATATTTTGCTCGTTGTATAGTTACTTCTCACATCCACGCTCTCTCCTCTCACATTTTCCCTTTGCTTGTGGACTTCAGTGCACAACACATCCGCTGTCTTTGACCAGGCGAAAAAAAACTTTCCAAGTCAAACCTTTATATCATAATCACTAACTGCTACACACAGTCTAAATTGTTGTCACCACATTAGTTAATGTCAACATAGCTACTAAAACTAATGCGTTAGTAAACCTGCTACAATCATGCAGTACAGTTTACCGTCAGCAAGCAGTTTAGCAGTTACACCGGCGGGCCCCGGTGGCAATAAATAAATAAAAACAAAATTACCTTTACTAGGAATATTCCAGTGTTGGATAACCATAACCAGCTAGCTAACATAGCATCTATCTCTATTTGAATAGACAAATCTAGCTAGCTGCATTCGCTAGCTAAGTGAAAGTGAGAAAAAATATAACAAAATATATCTAGTTCTTTGTCTCGCTCTCACTTGCTTCTTTTTGAAGGACTTAATTTGTTCAAAACTGTTAAACTATTATCTTTCTCTCTCTTTGAGTCAACTACTCACCAAATGTCCTGCACTGCAGTGCTAGCTAGCTGTAACTTATGCTTGCAGTGCAAGATAAATTCACTGGTCCTTTGATTGGGTGGACAACATGTCAGTTAATGTTGCAAGATCTCTGATAGGTTGGAGGAGGTCCTCCGGAAGTCTATGGAAGGGGTGTGAACCATGAGACTCCTAGGTTTTACACCATGGAGATACCCTACAGAGTGCTGCTGAGGCTACTGTAGACCTTCATTGCAAAACAGTGTGTTTTAATCATCTATTATTTGGTGACGTAAATCAACTATAATGTAAACTTAACATACAAGAATGTCAAAGATTTTGCTGAGTGTCACACCTTGACCTTAGAGATCCTTATTCTCTATGTTTGGTTAGGTCAAGGTGTGATTTGGGTGAGCATTCTATGTTCTCTATTTTTTTGTGTTTGGCCTAGTCTGGTTCCCAATCAGAGGCAGCAGTCTTTCATTGTCTCTGATTGGGGATCATCCTTAGGTAGCCCTTTCCCCTCCTTCAGTGTGGTATCTGGTCTTTGTTTGAGTGCATGTCATTTGCACGACGAAGCTTTTCGTTCGTTGTATTGTTTATTGTTTTTCTTGGTGGAACATTTAAATAAAAGAATGTACGCCTACCACGCTGCACCTTGGTCTCCTTCCGACGACAAACGTTACACTGAGTTACAGTTCATATAAGGAAATCAGTCAATTGAAAATAATTAATTAGGCCCTAATCTGTGGATTTCACATGACTGGGAATACAGACATGCATATGTTGGTCACAGATACCTTCAAAAAAAGTATGGATCAGAAAACCAGTCAGTATCTGGTCTATCCACAATATGTCTCATGCAGCACGACACAACTCCTTCACAGAGTTGATCATGCTGTTAATTGTGGCCTGTGGAATGTTGTCCCACTCCTCTTCAATGGATTTACGAAGTTTCTCGATATTGGTGATAACTGTAACACAAAGTTATGATATGCCTGGTGATTATGCGACCCTGGAAGAACTAGGACATTTTCAGCTTGCAGGAATTGTGTACAGATCCTTGAAATATGGGACTGTTCAGTATTATACTGAAACATGAATCGATGGTGGCACGACAATGGGCCTCAGGATCTCATCACGGTGTCTCTGCGCATTCAAATTGCCATTGATAAAATGCAATTGTGTTCATTGTCCATAGCTTATGCTTGCCCATACCATGAACCCACCATGGGGCACTCTGTTCATAACGTTAACAGCAGCAAATGGCTCACCCACCCAACGTCATACAAGCTGTCTGCCAACTTCCCGGGACAGTTGAAACCGGGATTAATCCTTGAAGAGCAGACTTCTCCAGTGTGCCAGTGGCCATCGAAGGGGAGCATTTGCCCATTGAAGTCGGTTATGACACCAAAATGCAGTCAGGTCAAGACGCTGGTGAGGACAATGAGTACGGAGATGAGCTTCCCGAGACAGTTTGTGCAGAAATTCTTCGGTTCTGCAAACCCAGTTTCATCAGCTGTCTGGGTGGCTGGTCTCAGACGATCCCGCAGGTAAAGAAGCCGGATGTGGAGGTCCTGGGCTGGTGTGGTAACACGTGGTCTGTGATCATGAGGCCGATTGGAGGTACTGCCAAATCCTCTAAAACGACATTGGATGCGGCATATGGTAGAGAAATTAACATTAAATTCTCTGGCAACAGCTCTGGTGAACATTCCTACAGTCAGCATGCCAAATGCAAGCTCCCTCAAAATGTGAGACAAACCGGAACATTTTAGAGTGGCCTTTTATTGTCCCCAGCACCTGTGTAATGATCATGCTGTTTAATCCACTTCTTGATATGCCATACATGTCAGGTGGGTGGATTATCTTGGCAAAGGAGAAATGCTCACTAACAAGGATGTAAACAAATTTGTGAACAACATTTTTGAGAAATTAGCTTTTTGTGGATATGGAACATTTCTGGGATCTTTTATTTCAGCTCATGAAACATGGGACCAATACCGTAAATGTTGTGTTTATATTTTTGTTTAGTATAGTTTCTCTCAAAATAATGTATTTTAATGTTTCATTATTTTTATGAAATTCACTTAGGAGGATGGTCCTCTCCTTCTTCCTCTGAGGAGCCTCCACTGTACCCCACACATACAAATATCTGTACGGTCCCTCAGTCGAGCAGTGAATTTCAAACACAGATTCAACCAGCCTCGCAAAGAAGGTAAACTATTGGAAGATAAAAAAGCAGACATTGAGTATGACTTTGAACATTGTAAAGTTATTACACATACTTTGGATCATATACGATGGATGGTGTATCAATACACCCAGTCATTAAAAAAGATAGAGGTGTCCTTCTTAACTCAGTTGCCGGAGAGGAAGGAAACCACTCAGAGATTTCACCATGAGGCCAAATGTGACTTTATAACAGTTAGAGAATTTAATATCTGTGAAAGGACAAAACTGAGGATGGATCAACACCATTGTAGTTACTCCACAATACTAACCTAAATGACAGAGTGAAAAGATGAAAGCCTGTTCAGAATAAAAATATTCCAAAACATGCATCCTGTTTGCAATAAGGCACTAAAGTAACTGTCAAAAATATGTTAAATAAATGTACTTTATGTCATGAATACAAAGTGTTAGTGTGTTGTGTTGGATTTGCTCAAAACATGAGTACCACTCTTCATATTTTCAAGCAGGGTGGTGGCTGCATCATGTTATGGGTATTTGTCATTTGCAAGGGCTAGGTAGCTTTTTAAAAATAAATGGAATAGAGCTTAAAACAGGCAAAATCCAAGAGGGAAACCTGGCTCAGTCTGCTTTCCAATAGACACTGGGAGACAAATTCACATTTCAGCAGGACAATAACCTAAAACACAAGGCCAAATATACACTGGGGTGGCTTACCAAGATGACACTGAATGTTCCTGGGTGGCCTAGTTACAGTTGTCATGATGTTGGCCTGGGGGTAGTTTTATGACAGTCATAAATACCTCTTCCCCCCTTTTTCCTCTCTCTACCCTACTGATGTGACATTTGAAAATCCCTTGGTTAACATAGAGAATCTGGGAACATCAGAAGGTGGGGGGAGATGAACTATAATCTGGTAATCCGACCAATTGAACATACAGTATGTGGTGGTACTTAATGAATATGATGTCAGTTCGGTAGTCATTTGAGACATTCTCATCAATGATAGGATGACATAAACTCTACAGTGGGAAGTCTGCACATCCGAGTATCGGATTAACATGGAATTGTTGTTCAATTTAAATGTTTGAATATAAAATTATTGGTGAAGAGATTAAATGCAATTTTAGCTTCCAAAAGAGATTTGGGTTTTCATAAGGTTAGGGCTCTGCTCAATCAGTGGCCCGCCCCTGTGAAGAGACATGGGTTAAAAAACTTTTCAGACACACCCTTCTTGCGCCACAATATAAAGCCTTGACGAAAATGTAACCTCCTGTAGTGAGGTCTGCAGCCTCTGCGTTAAAAGGACTAACATGTCAACTACAGAACTAAGCCAACCTCAGCGTGAGCTTTGGTTGCGAATGGTATGAACTTTTAACTCTTATTCACTACAGAAGTGATACCTCCTAGCTGTTGAGTTAGCAACAGCAGCTGCAAACGCGGGCTAGGAAAGAACAGACAGAGTATCCCGTCTACCATAAAACGACGTTACT
Source organism: Oncorhynchus tshawytscha (assembly GCF_018296145.1). Classification (NCBI taxonomy): domain Eukaryota; kingdom Metazoa; phylum Chordata; class Actinopteri; order Salmoniformes; family Salmonidae; genus Oncorhynchus; species Oncorhynchus tshawytscha. Next base: position 20,471,746 of record NC_056439.1, read on the forward strand.
ACAACGTATCCAATTGACCAACAGAGACATTCTTCAAAGGACAAATGACTCGGTTTGGCAACACGGCCTTCCATCTACCACCAACCTACCGAAGCGCAGCTCAGAGTAAATATTTATAAAATGTTCCTTTTCCAAATGGGCGGTAATTTAGAATGCATAATATACTGTATTTACGATAGCACAGCTTCTCCCTTTGTCCCTCAGTCTTCCACCTCTTTCACTCAAAACCAGCCCCTTTTCTTTTGTATAACCAGCTGTCATATCGGTTCTGCCCTCTAGGGACATTTTCCTTCAAGAGTATACTCTGTAATCTAAGAATTTAACATTGTTCTATGATCCGAAAACGGTCTGAACACTAACTAATTGGTGCTACCGTGTGTGGAATCTAAATAGAATGAGGGTTTCATTTTGATTCAGCCTGTATAAAATTGAAAAACAGATTACATAATATACCAAGTTTATTGTACACATTTTTGGAGTGATAGATACAAGCATTATTGGGTGTGTGTGTAATGAGGAATCCCCGCCTCCGTGTTGTTCTCTGACGTAGTCAGTTGGTAACGTAAGCGAATACATTTCTGCATGAGGGCTGATAAAGCTAATTATAGAGATCTGAGAAATAGAGTGTTTGGCCAAAGGGCTATTTCTGCCTCCTGCGTTTCAGACGCGGGTAGGCTCGGTCATTATTCATTTCTCGAGCGAGTTCAAAGAGCCAGCCGATTGAAATTCAGGAGATATAAGCTTGACCAGAGATATATATATATCTCTGTCTCGCGCATTTCGTTGTTTGCCGCGTGTTCCAGTTAAAACATCGTCAAAAAACGCTGAAAAGGGTTTGAACATAATACGTTTTAAGTAAAACCTTTCCCTTGCTAAGGGAATCCTATGTGATGCATTTTAAGGCACAAAGTAGGGTTAGCTTGCACGACATGCTAAAGCTAACAAGGGAAAATAGCCATTTAGTTTTCTCGATCCGAGTTGAAATTCCTCCGCCTTGCGGAACGGAAGTCCCGTTCCGTACTTCAGTTTAATTTCAGCGTGTGCAATCATCTGACTGCTTAGGTGTGCCCTAGTATATTCTTTCATGAAGAATTATTCAGGTCACACTCAAGTCATTACTTATGATATCCAATTTAACTAATGAGTGTAAATCTGGCAATTTACATATGTCACGCCCTGGTCTTAGTATTCTGTGTTTTCTTTATTATTTTGGGTCAGGCCAGGGTGTGACATGGGTTTATTATGTGGTGTGTTTAGTCTTGTTTTTTTTGTAGGTATTGGGATTGTGGTATAGTGGGGTTATCTAGAAAAGTCTATGGTTGCCTGAAGTGGTTCTCAATCAGAGGCAGGTGTTTATCGTTGTCTCTGATTGGGAACCATATTTAGGCAGCCATATTCTTTGAGTGTTTCGTGGGTGATTGTTCATGTCGCTGTGTTAGTTTGCACCAGATTAGGCTGGTTAGGTTTTCGTGTTATGTTTTTGTACTGTTTGTGTTCTTATTCATTAAACATGAATCTAAATAACCACGTTGCATTTTGGTCCTCCTCTCCTTCACCGCAAGAAAACTGTAACAACATAATGAAATATTTTAAATAATATCCAAATTGATGAGTTTTCTAAATAAGACATTGTAAACTTTTTCCAAACTAACCTAAGATGAAACAACTTCTCAGGTTAATTAAAGTTTAATTCCCAAATAGCCTATACAGGTCTGATTTATCATTAAATTGATCAATCAGTAAAATGTGTTTTTTTGCAAAACCATTCAGTAATCCAGTATTGACAGAAGCCCCGCCCAGCGGGAATCCCATGTGGCTTCGGCCTTATAAGGAGAAGTGTACCACGGTGTTGAATGTTCCCAACATTAGATCTACTGTTTACACTTATGATATCCAATCAATGGAGATTGTATGGATTATCGTCTCATTCAATTTAATAAGTTAAATTGTTGAACATACCTTAATGTTCTTCCAATCAAATGAGACACTTTTCAACTTCTCATATTAACCTGGATGAGGCAACATCTCAGGTTAATTAAAGTTTAATACCCAGATAGCCTACACAGGTAGGATTAATCATTGGCATTGATTAATTAATTCAATTTGCTTTTGCAAATTCATTCACGTCCAACTTCCACATTACTGGTACGGTAGTGATGGTTCGTCAACATCTATAAATAGATTAAACTTTTCTTTGCAGCTTCCAATGAATTACAAACCCAAACTTTGAAAAACAAAATAGGACAAATGTTCCTCTAAATTTTTCTAATAATGTGCAAGCTGTCAAAGGAGGTGGTCACCACCCATAAAAGGATTGATCTCTGACCTCAGCAGCGATACCAACCCTAATTATGCCATTAGCGAAAAAACAGCCGAAATTGCGAACGCTCTCCAAAATCAACCATCAAACACAGGCTTTGTGACGGTTCTCCCCACTTTTGCACTGATGTATCGCCATAAAAATGTGGCATCGGTACAATACCACAGTGCACAGCTGAAGCATGTGCCAGACATGGCTAACATGAGGGGACAGGTGGAGAGAACTGAGCAACTATTGACAAAAGCAGGAAATGAAAACATTCTGCTAGATGAGGAGCTGTGTTTGAAATCTGAACAATTAAAAGTAATCGCAAATACTTATGACGATGAACGAGCACAAACTCTCCAAAAAAATCATTGTCTCCAGGAACAACTCGATTTAGCCAAAACTAAATACGATATAGTCCAGTCCAAACTAGATAAATCTGTGAAAGGTTGCGAAGAAAATAGATCAAGAAAAAGGTCAAACGCTTCGTTAAAGCCAAGCCCACTCAAAATCTGAAAAGTCGATCTGCTTCCACCTTGAACAGAATTGACACATCACGTCGTTGCAAACGACCACTCCACGTTGTGGGGAATGTCGATTAAAGACTAATCGAAACGCCCATACCTGGAAACAGTCCTGGAGGACTGCTTAACTTGTCATGCGCTAATTGATTCGGGTGCGACAATATCACTCATCTCTCAAACATTGTTTGATGATCTAAAAAAGGGCTTTGAAGCCAACTAAGCGTTGGTTAAAAGTGGAACGTTTCTACACTACACTTCGAGGGGTCACTCAGACTATCTCGCCTCTCACATTGAGAGTCATGCTGAAACTACACTTCAAGGACGAATCGCTCGTTCACCCTGTGTATGTTACCAAACTCGAAACTGTACCCCTGCTACTTGGAGCAGACTTGATGGATTGGTTACTCCCATTGATGGATTGGAAAACCAACCAGGTATGGTCACAGGCTACAGTGCCTTCTCCACCGACCACACTGTCTTCCCCTAACGCTAGCTGCAATACAGTCATTCATGAGGGGTATCAGTCCAAAGCACCCCTTGGGTAAAAGACGTTTAGAAAACACTTGGTGCAAAATCCGATCCAAGGAGAAATTACGATATCTCGACACATTCCATCAGCCAATCTGATTTTTAAATTATTTTCATGATTTCGAGCCAGCTGTCTCTGTGAATGAGCAACTGCCCTCCTCCTTGCAGTCATGCAATATGGTAGTTGAGAGGAACTTCTCTTGCCCTTCGGACACTTCCGCAAGCACTGCAGCCATCTCGGCAAGAAAACATTGATGCGCAGAGTATACTCTGCTTCCGATGACACACCTTCCGCTTTGTGGGGGACGGTCAACCCTGACAATGACACTAATGGCGTCAGTCCAGCAACTGACCCGATGACTCCCACTGGTGAAACACTTTGCGATATCAAAGACCGATATCCTCATCTCAGTTTGCAGGTACTGAAGAGGTTGCCACACGCGGACACGGTGGTGACTGCCAGACCTCGACAGCCACTGAGGGTGTTGAAGCACAAACACCAGGAGATTTGGTTGAAAGGTTACAGCAATTCTCATAATAACATGGCCACTGACAACTTGTACATAGGGTCCGAACCTTTAGTTTGCGCCTCGGATACCAATACCACATGCTGGTGAGGGGTCCCGAGACACAAAGGGGGGGAATAGTAGCCCAGACCCCATGATGAGGAATTGTGGTTCAATTTAAATGTTTGTAATTTTAGCTCCCAAATGAGAGATTTGGGTTTTCATAAGGTTAGGGCTCTGCTCAATCAGTGGCCCACCCCTGTGAAGAGACTTTTCAGACACACCCTTCTCGCTCCACTATATGAAGCCTTGACGAAAATGTAACCTCCTGTTCCAAGTACGTGAGGTCTTTATGATGTAATTTGTAATCAAGGTATAATTCATTCTGTGTATATGTAATTCTGTGTGATTAGTTAGGTATTTAGTAAATAAATAATTAAGCCCAATTTTGTATTGCTGATTCAACTTGTTAGCCAGGGTTCGTGAAGACAACCAAGCATTTACAACTTTCAGTTGAGACTGAATTAAGGTGACGATTTAATATTGACTGCCATTGATGGGGGTTGGGGGGTACTGTCACGCCCTGACATTAGTATTCTTTGTTTTCTTTATTATTTTGATTAGGTCAGGGTGTGACATGGGTGATACTATAACACTTCCCAGCTAAGTGTGTTTGGGAGAGTTTGTGGTTGTGTGTGTCAGTCTGTCTTTACGTGTGCAAAACACGGGTCCAAATTACAGATTATTGTAATTTATTCAAAATATAAACTTACAAATGCCTTTAACACTAGTCCAGAACTCTGTTATCCTGTAATTATTAAATATGATGCATGGAACTGTACAAACTAGGTAGTAATTGCTGCCAGGCAGCACTCCAGGTTTATGGTAATCATAAACCCGATTCACACGGGACTAGTATTACTATAGCACGTCGGTTGTGTAATTATTCCCCCAGAATGTCAGGTTTTCCAGTGGACGATTCGGACGGGATTAGTTTTACTAAACTGCCCCTGTAATTATTTTTTTTCCTCATTCAAAATGGACCATTATGACGGAAGCCTGGAGGCTCTTCTAGACGTGAAGATTTTTCAAATGTGTATGGATACCCTAATATTGACCTCATGCCCTTCAGTTCGGAGAAAGTCAAAATAATAGTGCATATCAATAAGACCTGTAACCTATGTAGAAATGTTATTACCTGGCATATTTGGGAATGTATCAATTCATTTGCACAACATCTTCCACTTCATCTTTTAAAAGAGAAGTATGACACTAGGAAAGTTGATATGTGACAAAACAGATAATTAACCTGTAGGCTACGTACCTTTTGTTTTAAGGATGAATTTGTTCCCATGTTCTTTACCCAAAAGCTCAAAACACACAGAGCGCTGAAAATTTTACGTTTTTAGGGCTGGAATATTAACCTTCCTGCCAAGTAGAAATTACTGACATGGAACATTCTGTAGCCCTATTTGCAAGGGATTTGTTTTACTGGGGGAGAAAGGGTTATGTAATTATGTGCAGGAGCACAAATCACCACATCAGTCATTTAAGTCCCGTCTGAATCTGGCATGTTGGTCTTTTTTACAAAGCAGAAGAAGAAGAATTCAATTTATTAACTAACTCCAAAGTCCTCTGTTAATACTAGACCCATGCAAATCCCCGTGTTTTGAGAGAAAATGTTGGACTTTGACAGGTGCTGGTCGCAGTTTGAGCAAGAAAACAATAACTATATGAAGGGCCTACATGTACAGTATGTTTCAACTTCCACAGTGAATGCTTTTGTTTATAAGTTTTGACTCATTAGAACATCACCAAATACATCAGTAGAACTAATTGTGCCTATTTAATGTAATCCTTGCTGTTAATAGACCGCAGAGCAGCAACTTTTAGAAATGTTCACTTTCTCATCCATAGCCTAAAAAGGCATCTCATGTGCGCTGTTTAGCTCACATCTGCAGTCTGGGGGGCAATTAGGATGTTTTCCACTGTAGATAGCAAAAATGATTATGATTACAATTAATCAATTAAAATATAGTCACACTATACCAAAGATGGTTTGGTAGGGTTACAAACTTGGGAGCCAAGATCCAGGTTTCAGTGTAGCTTGTTATCGCCTGGACATGTTGATATCTTCACGGCTAGAATATAAACGTTCGGGCTTCCATAATAATGGTCCATTTATAACACATTTTTTAAAATAATTATATGGCAGTTTTGAAAAAAAAAACTGAATCACGTCCAAATCGATCTCTGGAATAAGGGAGGCTCTGGGATAATAATTACATAACCACCGTTCTCTAGTAATAGTAGTCCCATGCAAACAGGGCTATAGTAATGTAATTTTTGTAGATAAAATAAATAAATAAAATCTTGAGTTATCACTGTAGCCTGTTGTCACCTGGACATGTTGAAATATCTTCATGCCTAGAATAAAAACCTCCAGGCTTCTGTCATAATGGTCAATTTATAAAAAATTAAAAATCTAAAACTGTAACGGTTCTCTTTAGCTGAAGGAGAGTCGGACCAAAATGCGGCGTGTAGATTGCGATCCATGTTTAATCAACAAACGTAAAACACGAATCAATACAAAAACAAACGTAACGAAAACCGAAACAGCCCTATCTGGTGAAAACACAGAGACAGGAACAATCACCCACAAACACACAGTGAAACCCAGGCTACCTAAATATGGTTCCCAATCAGAGACAATGACTAACACCTGCCTCTGATTGAGAACCATATCAGGCCAGACATAGAAATAGACAAACTAGACATGAAACATAAAATGCCCACTCAGCTCACACCCTGACCAACCAAAACATAGAAATATGCAAAGTAAACTATGGTCAGGGTGTGACAAAAACCAAATAATTACATGGAGTTGTTTGACAAAAACGAATTCCCTCCAATTCCTGCTCTGGAATAACTGATTTTTTGGGGTAATAATTACATAACCAACAACTCTAGTAATACTAGTCCCGTACGAATCAGACAGGATTAGTTTTACTGGGGGAGCAAGGGTAATGTAATTATATGCACAAGCACAAAACACCACATCGATCATTTTAGTCCCATCGGAATCTGCCATGCCAGTAATTCTTACTTGGTGGGAGGTTATTATTCCAGCCCTAAAAACCTACTGTTTTTGGCAAACTCCCAGGTCCTCTGATAATACTTAAAATACAGAGTTTGGGTAAGAACATTGGAACAAATTGATGCTTAACCCTTGTGTTGTCTTAAGGGTAAAAAATGACCAGCCACTATGTTGAACAGCAGAGAAAACCCCCTAAATATTATTTTTTTCTATTTGATATTTGACTACTTTCCTAGAGTGACCCCGACATTAGAAAAAGTGAAACAATGCCTTTGTTCCTATTGCCATGAAAGCTGTACACCACCAGGATACAAAGATTGTCTTGGAGGCCATTTTTTGACCCGGTAGTACACAATAATTTACACACCACAAAAACCACAAGACACACACACACAATGAGAAATTGAGATTGTGTGCTACTGATTGATTGTGCATGTGCAGCATCTCCCCTCCACGACCCCACACATGACACAAGTTTACAGACAACATTTTTTTAAATTCAGACAAAATAAAAATTTCTTGAAAGCATTGTTTGCTCATGGGGAATGCAGTCGGAGGCTATAACAGTGCTGCAGATGACAGTCGCCCCGCGTCCCCTCTTTTCTGAAGCCATGAGTGCATGGTTCAGTGTCCAACAGCTCGTAGATCTAATATTTTCAAATGTCGAGGAGGAACAAGAGAACAATGATTTAGAAGATGAGGAGGTATCTGAAGAAGAAGATGGGGAAGAATACAACCCAGAGCACGATGCATCATCTTCAGATGAAGAAGAAATCCCCCAAGCTGAAAGAGAGACACTTTTGTCAAAGAACAGCAAAATAACCTGGTCCTTGTCACCATTTGACAACCAGGGCAGGATGGCAGCACAAAATGTCATAAGGATGATTCCAGGGCCCACAAGACATGCAGTTGACCATTTCTAGGACATCGCCGCGACATGTTCAACACACCAGCCATCGAAAAAAACATCCTGGAGATGACACATTTGGAGGGTTTCCGGTAAATATGGAGACGACTGGAAAAGGATGGATGAGATTGACCTGTGTGCCTACATAGGGCTGCTAATCTTAGCAGGTGTGTATAGGTCCCAAGGTGAGGCTACATGTAGTCTCTGGGATGTAGAGAGTGGAAGGGTGATTTTGCCGTGCCACGATGCCACTGAAAGTCTTTCACACTTTCTCACGAATGCTACGATTTGATAACCGTGAGTCAAGACCTGCAAGACATATGAGAGACAAACTGACGGCCCTAAGAGAGGTCTGGGAGAAGTGGGTTGAACGTCTGCCATACCTCTACAACCCTGGGCCTGAAGTAACAGTGGATGAGCAACCGGTTCCATTCAGAGGTAAAAATATATATATATATATATATATCTGTAATGTAAGTGATTTTCACTGTTAATTGTATTATGTATTGCTGTAATATCATTGACTTATGTGATTATTTTCTGTGACACTGATACTAATTACTGATAGTAATCCCTTTAGTCAAAAGATTGCTGTCCTTTCCAATAGTATATTCCCAGCAAGCCAGCAAAGTATGGCATCAAGATATGGGTGGCCTGTGACGCACAATCCAGCTACGCTTGGAAGATGCAAGTCTGCACAGGGAAGCTGACCAGTGGAGGCCCAGAGAAGAACCAAAGGATGTGGGTTGTGTTTAATGTAACAGATGGACAATGTCACGTGTGACAATTTCTTTACCATTTATGAACTTAGCCAGCAGTTCCTGAAGAGGACGATCACCATGGTTGGCACAGTTAGAAAGAACAAGCCTGAGCCTCCCCCTGCACTCTACGCAACAAGGGGGAGAGAGGCCTTCTCATCAAAGTTTGCCTTCACCCCCACCACCACTCTAGCTTCTTACCTCCCAAAGAGGAACAAAAATGCGGTCCTCCTGAGCACACTGCACAAAATGGTTGAGATCAGTGATGGCAGGAAGCCAGCCATTATCCTGGACTACAACCACAACAAAGGAGGCATGGACAACCTGGACAAGGTGATTGGAGCTTAGAGCCTAGGAACAGTGGGTTAACTGCCTGTTCAGGGGCAGAACGACATATTTGTACCTTGTCAGCTCAGGAATTTGAACTTGCAACCTTCTGGTTACTAGTCCAATGCTCTAACCACTAGGCTACCCTGCCGCCCCAAAAGACTGAATCCAGGTTGTGAGTCACTTTTGGCAAACTCCAAGCGGGCTGTGATGTGCCTTTTACTGAGGAGTGGTTTCTGTCTGGCCACTACCATAAAGGCCTGATTGGGGGAGTGCTGCAGAGATGGTTGTCCTTCAGGAAGGTTCTCCCTTCTCCACAGAGGAACACTGGGGCTCTGTCAGAGTGACCATCAGGTTCTTGGTCACCTCCCTGACCAAGGCCCTTCTCTCCCAATCGCTCAGTTTGGCCGGGTGGCCAGCTCTAGGAAGAGTCTTGTTGGTTCCAAACGTCTTCCATTTAAGAATGATGGAGGTTACTGTGTTCTTGGGGACCTTCAATGCTGCATAAAAATGTTGGTACCCTTCCCCAGATCTTTGCCTCGAGACAATCCTGTCTTGGATCCAATCCAATTCTTTCAACCTCAAGGCTTAGTTTTTAGTCTGACATGCAATGTCAGCTGTGGGACCTTATATAGTGTGTCCCTTTCCAAATCATGTCCAACCAATTGAATTGACCACAGGTGGACTCCAATCAAGTTGTAGAAACATCTCAAGGCTGATCAATGGAAACAGGATGCACCTGAGCTCAATTTCGATTCTCATAGAAAAGGGTCTGAATACTTATTTAAATAAGGTATTTGTTTAAAATTGTAATACATTTGCAAACATTTCTGAAGAAACTGTTTTTGCATTGTCATTTTGTGATATTGTGTGTCGAGTGATGAGGATTTTTTTTAAATACATTTTAAAATAAGGTTGATGTGAAAAAAGTCAAGGGGTCTGAATACTTTCCGAATGCACTGTACATGCTGGTGTTTTATATATTTGTTAGTACTTCAAGGGGTCTTTAAATTCTAAATCAAATAGAAAAATAATCATTGGTATGAACTTCTTAAAACAATTCCATATAGCTTAGTAGGACTGACAGGACTTAGACTCTTATGGGTTAATTGAATGTCTGCATAAAGTTCATGGGTCTTATTGATATTATTGCATTCTTAATACTGAAAGCCAATATTACACTATCCCTAGACTAGTTTTAAATATCTTCAGGCCTAGAACAGCCTCCAGGCTTCCGTCGTAATGGTCAATTTTGAAAGATACATTTATAGTTCTTTTTTACTTGGGGGCAGGTTGGTAAAACGAATCCCATCGGAATCATCCACTGTCAAAACAGACATGCTGGGGTAATAATTACATAGCTAACTTTTTATACAATAGAATCTATAGTAATTCTTGTCCCATGCAAATAGGGCTAAGCGTTTTAAATGTTGTTGTTTTGGCTACAGTGTGAGGTCCTTCAGGAGCTGCAGAGAGCTTTAAAGATGGAATCCGCATTAGGGGAAACAGCGCCACTATCTGCCCCAGCACCTTTGGTATTATTTTTTTTCCGTGAACTAAACCCGAGGTGAGGTCGTATCAAGCAGAAAAAAAGTGCAGTACATTGTTCTATCGCCCGTGCAATGATGTCTGAGGGAAAAATACATGTTTGTTGTTTACAGTAACTTCTTTGTTGTTCTAATATCACAAAAAGACGTGGCAGTCTCACCATTAAGGATTCCAGCTTTAAAAATCACACCTTGGCTGATTGTAAGCTGCAGGACACTGCCATTTCTTCTCTCCTCAGCTGGCAGTCTGGCAAAGTGACAGAGTTTAAGGAACATCAGTGGTAACACACACACACACACAGACCGAGCACTGGGTTGCTGCTCCTTTTGTCACCACCAAGCCAAAGCCTGTGAGAGATAATAAACTGGAGAGAGAGGCTCCTGGCACATGTTCAATAAAATACCCGTTTTTCTGCTTAACAAATGATGCAACTGAGGCTACATTCTTGCAGCGTTCCATAAATAACGTTGGCACGGTGCTCTGCCCCGTTTAATTCGTTATTCGGTTAAAGATTATTTATCAAGAACAGTGGAAAGGTAACTTGTCTAAGTGATACAGTACTAACTGACAATACCCGAATGCTACCGTTCATTTCGATATTTACTATATGTAACTCTGAATATCATGTGACGTGTTAAGAGATTTTATGTTTGTGGTGTGTTTCGACCACCTTGCTCCCAGGACCATCCATTTAAACTATTAGATAGAGGCAACGGAGAGGACACCTAACTTCCCAACGGAGAGGAATACTGTTCAACCGTATTTTAAAAATCCATACAGATAAATCACTCGATGCTCCCATCTTAAGTTTTGGGAACTAGTGGCACTACCTTAACAGAACAGATGAGCACCGATGTGGACATGTTCCACAAACCAAAAATAGAAGACATCTATCATTTAAGTTGAATTTATACCCTACACAGGACGCAACACAGTAACTACAAATAGCTACGCAAAATGCTGATCCTGTATAATGGCTTAGCAAAATTAAGCAGACGTGTGCAGACCGGCAATTATATTCTTGATGCAAGTATGCAAAATCACCATTTCACATTTGCATTCTTGTGTTGCACACATCCAGTATGAATCAGGCTTAAGTCCTGCAGGTCCTATTTTTTTGATTGTTTGACTGTGCCTTCAAGAATGGTTTTAGTAGATGATAACACATATTCACATATTGTAGATAACACACATATTCAATTGTTTCAACATCTAATTTCCCAGAAACAATTTGCATTCGCAGATGGACCTGATAAAATGTGTGTATGATCCTGACAAAACATTGAAGTGACACACTTAAAATTCTATTAAAATTGTAGAATTAGACATGTGAGTATAGAAGGCAGACTGCAAGCATAAACATGACTTATTTTTCACTTCTCCAAACAGGAGGCTCCATTGCCCATTCCATCTAGTGTAAAATTCATCCACTTGTCAAGACAAGTGCCAGCCAATTCACTGGGTATTTGTCATGCAAGTTACTTTTAGATTCCTAAAGGAGGGTACACATTCTGTGAAAAGTGAAGTCTATTTACCCTATTTCATTCTTTCCTTGGCAGAGAGGGCTAGAGAACTGATTTAGTTATCCACTGGGGTCTGTGCGACTGGTCTCCCAATAGGCTGAGCTGCCACCTCCAAAATCATCAGTGGAGTGCTGTTTCAATCTGAAATTGCCTGGGCAGACAGATATGGCCGAACAACTCCCTTCTTAATTAGCAGACTTCAAACCAGCACCACGCTATTAGTTCTCTCAAGATTAAACTTTCCCCAAAACCAATTTTATTAAAGCCCCAGTGCAGTTAACGTGATTTTCCTATGTTTTATATACAGTATAGTTCTACACTATGAGGTTGGTATAATATTGTGAATATGATGTCAATGCCCTTTAAGTATAAAAGCTGTTTGAAAAGACCACCTGAAATGTCAGCCTGAGTAGGTTGGAGTTTTGGCCAGCATGGTGACATCACCGGTAAATTAGTTAATAAACCAATATTAATATGAAAGAGTTCCATTACTCTCTGCCAATAACAGCTAGTTTCTCTCTTTCCCTTCACCTCTCAGACCACTCCTAGCAAAATTCTTGCTGGAGAAATGTTCTTTGATACGAAGCAATTTTTGTTTCGTTCTGACCAGTTTAATTGAAAACAATCACAGTATGGTACTTAATTGTTACACAGAAATGATTTGATATTGAGATAAAAACATCTGCCTTGGGCCTTTAATAATGCCAATATGTTTTCATCATCGAGATCTATTGAGGGACACAGGTTTGTTTGATTGTGTCCAAGATTTGTATTCTGCTTGTGTCCACTGAGACTGTCTGTGGGTAGTTTCAATTAGGTGAACTTGAATATAATGTTATTCTTCATAACTCTTGAATACAGACCTCAATCCATTGTATTGCAAAAATGAATTATTGATACATTAATGTCAATCTAAACCAAAGTGATGCCACTGAGAAATCTTCATATTTGTTTTTTCATTGGAAACTTTATCCCAAACAAGTTGTCATCATCCATTGCAAATTACAGTAATTATGACACAATCAGAATGCTGTTTTATGAGACTTCCATTTGAGTAGATTCATTTAATTTAAAGAACTATGTAGAGTAGACACACAGCCAATCTACATACAGTACACCCCACTGAGACCCACTAACAGCTGGCTACAGCGTTTTTCCTAATTCAATGGATTATCCACAATTCCAATCGACGTACAGCACACCCCATTGGGACGAACAACTACAGTTTCTTCCGTAACTTCTAACACTTTGATTCTCCCCAATTTCAGTAGGGACTTCATTACTCTTGTATTAATTAACACAACTTGTTAAAAGAAGCTTTACATAAGTAGACCGGGAAAGAAATGTCACAACAACATTTGAATGCATTTAAACCATTGGATCACGCTTTGTTCACGGGGACATTGTCATGCTGAAACATTAAAGGGCCTTCCCCAAACTGTTGCCACAAAGTGAGAACACAGAATCGTCTAGAATGTCATTGTGTACTGTAGATTTCTCTACACTGGAACTAAGGGGCCTAGCCCAAACCATGCTTGGGGCAGGTAGCGTTCTTCTGGCATCCGCAGAACCCAGATTCGTCCGTAGAACTGCCAGATGGTGAAGTGTGATTCATCACTCCAGAGAATGTCGGCAAGCTTTACATCACTCTAACCGACGCTTGGCATAGCGCATGTTGATCTTAGGATTGTGTGCGGATTGTGTGGATTTTAGGATTGTGTGCAACTGAGGACAGACGATTTTTACACGCTACACACTTCATCACTCAGCGGTCCTGTTCTGTGAGCTTGTGTGGCCTACCACTTCGCAGCTAAGCCCTTGTTGCTCCTAGACGTTTCCACTTCACAATAACAGAACTTACAGTGATTGGGACCAGCTCCAGCAGGGCAAATATTTGATGAACTGACTTGTTGACGGTGCCACGTTGAAAGTCACTGAGGTCTTCAGTACGGGCCATTATACTGCCAATGTTTGTCTATGGAGATTGCATGGCATTGTGCTCAAATGTATACACCTGTCAGCAACAGGTGTTGCTGAAATATCCGAATCCACTAATTTGAAGTGGTGTCCACATACATCACATTTTGGTGATGTAGTGTATTTCAAAGGCTAAACTTATTAAAAATTAGATATAGGGTAGCCATCAATGAGCAAATTACACAGCGAGCATCTTGCTTGTAGGGGTTGCTTTCAGACAGATATTCTGCTAAAATCGTATAAAATATCTGGTTTTGATGGACGGTATGATATGGAGCAATTGAGGACAAGGATCATGTCCTTGGTATGTAGTATGCAGTAACCAAACACTCTAAGCCCAGTTAGCCTCTGAATGAATCTCTTTCTCTCTCTGAAAGTAATTACAAAGGGATGACATACAAACTGGGGAAGATTCCCCAGGAGGAGGCTGGGTTCAGTTAAATAGGATTTTCCCTAGCACAGGATTACAGTTATCAATTTGGAGTCTGTCATAAATGAATCCCCCCCAACCCAGCCCCTAATAATCCAGCCAGATCTCATAGACTAGACGTAACATAGTAAACACAATTAGTATGATATGTTCTGTTTGGTATGGTTACATAAGACAGAAGGTTACTTAAGCCAAAAATGATTAGTTAGGGTGGATGGGTAAGTGTATAACGTGAATGTCTATGAATCAAAGGTTTCGTGTTTGAAACTCATCAAGGACAACTTCAGCATTTTAGCTAATTATCAGCTTTGCAACTACTTACTACTTTTTTGCTACTTTGCAACTACTTAGCATGTTAGCTAACCCTTACCCTAACCTAACTCCTAATCCTAACCCCTATCCTAGTTCACGTTAGCCACCTAGCTAATGTTAGCCACAACAAATTTGAAATCGTAACATATCATACGAATTGTGATTTGTAACAAATCATACGGAATGGATGATGGACATCCACAAATTAATACATAAAATACTAAACATATCATACTAATTTGAGTGTCCCGGATCTTCTTTTACTACGTTATGTCTACCCCTGAGGGCAGGTTGGATAATCACAGCCCTCTATCATATCTCTGCAGAGAATCAGACTGCTGACAGTGGAGATACAGCCATGTTAATTGAGACAGCCGCCCCAGAAAAAAATCTGATCTACCCTCTCTCTCACCGGTTCAATCACTTCATCTCTTTGAGAGACAGGAAGGGTTTTAAACTGAGATGTGTTTGGTGATGAACACAAAGTTATTTTCTTGGTTGTTGTCTCAGATTTCATAATTCTATCTGACCTAGATATTCAGAGATCTTATTCAACTTTGTAAAAGCCCAAATATTGTTAATTGCCTAGAAAGAATTGGAAGCCATCTCACAGCACTTGGCAAAGCAGTATGATTCATATGAAAAGAATATGAGGAGAGAGAAAGGGATGAAGCATCTCTCTCGCTCCCTCTCTCTTTCTCTGTCGGGCACCTTAATGTGTGTGTGTGAAATATTACTGTTCTCAGATTTTAAATTAATAGATTTAAATGTTTAACGCTATCCATTGGAATTAAATGTTCATATTTGACTGTGATATATGGATTTCTCACCAAGCTATCTTAAGATCAATACATTACTGTAAGTCACTGGATAAGAGCATCTGCTAAATGACTCATGTCAAATGTAAATGTTTTACATGCAGATTTCATATTTCTATATGAATATGTACAGTTCTTTATTAAACCAATAATTGAAGCTTTCAACCAATATATAAGACACTTGTATATGTACCTAAATGTTTGATATCCATTTTCATGATTATTTATTTGAATTGCGCGCCCTCGAGTTTCACCGGAAGTTGTTTCGCTAGCGGGACGCCTAGCCTTTTAACAGCATAGAAAAAATAATATAATTTAGGTGGTTATCTTGAAATTTGATTCCTTTTGCTAGAGTGACCCCAACATTAGAAAAAGTGAATCGCTTTTGTTCATATTTCCATGAAAGCTGTACACCACCAGGGTACAAAGATCTTAGTGTCACTTTTGACCCGGCAACTATAAGATCATTAACACACCACAAAAGCACACACACACAAACACACACACAATGAGAAAT
The DNA here is from genome assembly GCF_018296145.1 of Oncorhynchus tshawytscha. Taxonomy (NCBI): domain Eukaryota; kingdom Metazoa; phylum Chordata; class Actinopteri; order Salmoniformes; family Salmonidae; genus Oncorhynchus; species Oncorhynchus tshawytscha. Next base: position 20,487,823 of record NC_056439.1, read on the forward strand.
TTTGATTATGTGTGCTACTGATTGAACAACACCAAAACTTTCTTGTGCATGTGCACCATCTCCCCTCCACGACCCTACACATGACCCCACACATGACCCCACACATGACTCAAGTTCACAGACAAAATGAAAACAATTTCAGACAAAATAAACATTTCTTGAAAGCATTGCTTACTAATGACGTTTCAGTGCCCAATAGATCTGCTTTTTTCAGAAGTCCAGGAGGAACAAGAGAACAATGATTTAGAAGATGAGGAGGTATCTGAAGAAGAAGATGGGGAAGAATATAACCCAGAGCACGATGCATCATCTTCAGATGAAGAAGAAATCCCCCAAGCTGAAAGAGAGACACTTTTGTCAAAGAACAGCAAAATAACCTGGTCCTTGTCACCATATGACAACCAGGGCAGGATGGCAGCACAAAATGTCATAAGGATGATTCCAGAGCCCACAGGATATGCAGTTGCCCATTTCTAGGACATTGTCGTGACATGTTCAACACACCAGCCATCGAAAAAATCATCCTGGAGGTGACAAATTTGGAGGGTTTCTGTAAATATAGGGACAACTGAAAATGATGGATGAGATTGACCCGCGTGCCTACATAAGGCTGCTAATCTTAGCGGGTATGTATAGGTCCCGGGGCGAGGGAGTATCAAATCAAAAATCAATCAAATCAAATTTGTTTAGTCACATGCGCCGAATACAACGGTTGTAGACCTTACGGCGAAATGCTTACTTACGAGCTCCTAACCAACAATGCAGTTTTAAAAAATACTGATAAGAAAATGAAATAAAAGTAACAACTAATTAAGGATCCGTTCCTTTTTTCAAATTTTGCCTAAAATGACATACCCAAATCTAACTGCCTGTAACTCAGGCCCTGAAGCAAGGATATGCATATTCTTGGTAACATTTGAAAGGAAACACTTTGAAGTTTGTGGAAATGTGAAAGGAATGTAGGAGAACATAACACAATAGGTCTGGTAAAAGATAATACAAAGGAAAAAACAGCTGTTATTTTGTATTTGTTTTGTACCATCATCTTTGAACTGCAAGAGAAAGGCCATAATGTATTATTCCAGCTCAGTTGCAATTTTGGTTTTGGCACTCGATGATCAGGCCAACCATTGTTGTGTCATCGGCAAACTTAATGAAAGTGTTGGAGTCGTGCCTTGTAGTGCAGTCATGAGTGAACAGGGAGTACAGGAGGGGACTGAGCATGCACCTTACCCTTACCACCTGGGGGAAGTCCAGGATCCAGTTGCTGAGGGAGGTGTTTAGTCCCAGGGTCCTTAGCTTATTGATGAGCTTTAAGGGCACTATGGTGTTGAATGCCGAGTCAATGAATAGCATTCTCATATAGGTGTTCCTTTTGTCCAGGTGGGAAAGGGCAGTGTGGCGTACAATAGAGATTGCATCGTCTGTGGATCTGTTGGGGCGGTATGCAAATTGGAGTGGGTCTAGGGTTTCTGGGATAATGGTGTTGATGTGAGCCATGACCAGCCTTTTAAAGCACTTCATGGCTACAGACTTGAGTGCTATGGGTCAGTAATCATTTAGGCAGGATACCTTAGTATTCTTGGTGACAGGCACTATGGTGGTCTGCTTAAACCATGTTGGTATTACTGACTCGGACAGTTGAAAATGTCAGTGAAGACCCTTGCCAGTTGGTCAGCGCATGATCGCAGAATAAGTCCTGGTAATCCATCTGGCCCTGCAGCCTTATGAATGTTGACCTGTTGAAAGGTCTTACTCACATTGGCTGCGGAGAGCATGATCACACAGTCTTCCAGAACAGCTGGTGCTCTCATGCATGTTTCAGTGTTATTTGCCTTGAAGCGAGCATGGAAGTAGTTTAGCTCATCTTGTAGGCTTGTGACACTGGGTAGCTCTTGGCTTGGCTTGCCTTTTAATCTGTAATGGTTTGCAAGTCCTGCCACATCTGACCAGCGTCAGAGCCGGTGTAGTACGATTCGATCTTAGTCCTGCATTGATGCTTTGCCTGTTTGATGGTTCGTTGGAGGGCATTGCGGGAATTCTTATAAGCTTCTGGGTTAGAGTCCCGTTCCTTGAAAGCGGCAGCTCTAGCCTTTAGCTCAGTGCGGATGTTGCCTGTGGCTTCTGGTTGGGGTATGTACGTACAGTCACTGTGGGGACGAGGTCATCGATGCACTTATTGATGAAGCCAATGACTGATGTGGTGTAATCCTCAATGCCATCGGAGGAATCCAGGAACATATTCCAGTCTGTACTAGCAAAACAGTTCTGTAGCTTAGCATCTGCTTCATCTGACCACTTTTTATTTATCTAGTCACGGGTGATTCCTGCTTTAATTTTTGCTTGTTAGCTAGGCAGAAATCAGCAGGATAGAATTATGGTCAGATTTTCCCAAATGGAGGGCGAGGGAGAGCATTGTATGCATCTCTGTGTGTGGAGTAAAGGTTGTCCAGAGGTTTTTTTCCCTCTGGTAGCACATTTATTAACATGCTGATAGAAATTTGGTAAAACGGATTTAAGTTTCCCTGCATTAAAGTCCCCGGCTGCTAGGAGCGTCGCCTCTGGGTGAGCGTTTTCTTGTTTGCTTATGGCGGAATACAGCTCATTCAATGCTGTCTTAGTGCCAGCCTCTGACTGTCGTGGTATGTAAACAGCTACGAAAAATACGGATGAAAGCTCTCTAGGTAGATAGTGTGGTATACAGCTAATCATGAAATACTACCTCAGGCGAGCAATAGCTCGAGACTTCCTTAGATATTGTGCACCAGCTGTTATTTACAAAAATACATAGTCCGCCGCACCTTGTCTTACCAGACGCCGCTGTTCTATCCTGCCGGTACATCGTATAACCAGCCAGCTGTATGTTGTTAGTGTAATCTTCCGCGTAGGTCATCGATTTTATTCTCCAAACATTGTACGTTTGCCAGCAGAATAGAAGCAAGTGGGGGTTTATTCGATCCCCTAAGAATTCTCAGAAGGCAGCCCCCCCCCCCAATGGCCCTGTTTTCTCCGCTGCCATACAAATCTCGGGGATCTGGTCCGGTTCCCGAGAAAGCAGTATATCATTTGCGTCAGACTCGTGAAAGGAAAAAAAGGATTCTGCCATTTCGTCGTGAGTAATCGCAGTGCTGATGTCCAGAAGCTATTTTCAATCATAATAGATGATAGCGTCAACATTATGTTCAAAATAAGTTAGAAAACAAGTTAGGAACAACTCAAGTAAATGAACAAAAACACATTCGGTTGGGGACACGCAAAACCTCAGCCTTCTTCTTCTGTGCCATTGTAATGTAGTCTCTGGGATGCAGAGAGTGGAAGGGCGATTTTCCGTGCCACGATGCCACTGAAAGTCTTTCACATTTTCTCAAGAATGCTACGATTTGGTAACAGTGAGTCAAGACCTGCAAGAGACAAACTGGTTGCCATAAGAGAGGTCTGGGAGAAGTGGGTGGAGTGTCTGCCATACCTCTACAGCCCTGGGCCTGAATATCAGTGGATAAGCAACCGGTTCCATTCAGAGGTAAATATATATATATATATATATATATATATATATATCTGTAATGTAAGTGATTTTCACTGTTAATTGTATTATGTATTGCTGTAATATCATTGATTTATGTGATTGTTTTCTGTGACACTGATACTAATTACTGATAGTAATCTCTTTAGTCAAAAGATTGCTGTCCTTTCCAATAGTATATTCCCAGCAAGCCAGCAAAGTATGGCATCAAGATATGGGTGGCATGTGACGAAGATGCAAGTCTACACAGGGAAGCTGACCAGTGGAGGCCCGGAGAAGAACCAGGGGATTCGGGTTGTGCTTGATGTGACAGATGGACTGAGGGGACACAATGTCACAATTTCTTCATCATTTAAGAACTCAGCCAGGAGCTTTCAGGGAAGAGGAAGATCACCATGGTTGGCACAGTTAGAAAGAACAAGCCTGAGCTCCCCCCTGCACTCCTCATCAAAGTTTGCCTTCACCCCCACCATGCAAAATAGATTGGGGTTTAAAATTAAGCTGCTTTAATTTTGGGGTTTAGTGAAGGCGGGTCATTTTTTTACCCTTAGGACAAGGTGAATATACAGAATGTTAAGACTACACAAGGGTTAAGAATGAGAGCCCATAGCTCTAATGGTCTTGGGAGATGTGGAGGGTTAACACCTTTTCTTGGCTCTCCTATTTGATTTCTAGAAAAAAATATCCTTTATCTGATCTGCCCTGTTTTTCCAAAAAAAAAACATAATTTCAAACGTGTAAATTTCACATGGTAAATCATGTGATTTTCGACATGTGTATTCATGTGGTTTTTCCATAAAGGCAATACAGTTGAGTTGTAGGTACATACAATGCGCTATAGGTTCTTTCTTTAAATCATGCAACCTATTAACTTCAGCACAATCTCAACCTTTACACCAACGCATTAATGTTTGCAGGTCTGAATACTAAAACTACAGACAGGTTTATTGTGTGGCATCATCTTGTAGAATAAGTTATCTTCAAATATAAAATATGGTGTTCCTAGTGCCCCCACACACTGCAGTTATCACTTCAGGGTTGCGGTATGAGCATTTTTTATAAAAACATCCAAAGTTAATTACCTTCAGCCCAAGCCTCCATGCATCATGTCCCACTCCTGTCAATACACCACTAATGCACATAATTATCTGGCTTCTACTGGCGTATATAACAGATATCAAATCTCATAGCCGCTGTAGCTAGGGCTACAGGTTGCCAGGTGGTTAAATCTTTGTATTGCCTCACATTGCATTTTATAAAAATCTATCATGCTGGACCTTTCTGAGTGGCCTCACCCCCGCTTAGTGTGTTTGTATTTTACACTGTGTGGTCGCAACATGCTGCACTTGTCTTTGTGCAATGGAGAGTTCACATTCAGCGTCTGTATCTCAGCTGTGGTGTCCGTTTGGCGCTAAATGTACGTGATCTGTCTGGCTCTGTACATATTTAAGTACTTGATACTGTCAAGAATATCAGGGATTTTTGATATGTCTTTATAGAAAGAAAAGTGGCAAATTAAATAGTAATCCCGGTTATATACAATAGAATAAATTAATACGGGAATATATTGGATTTTTTTTTTTTTTTACATTTCCCAAGTTTTTAGTTGTTGTGTAGAGAGAAGCGTATGACAATGTTAAACCCACATACAGAACTAGAGCCTTTATGAAGACGATCGAAGGGAATTGTTCTGTAGGGCATGTTTGCGTATAGAGAACTGCAGTTATAAACACAGGCTACAACTCAGTGGATGCATCCCCCAAATGGCACCAGTATGTAGGGATTAGGGTGCCATCAATACGTATGCAGCCGGATGCATCCTGTTGTGTTAACATTAGCAACGTCTACGCTCCGCAGAAGGATCAAATATTTAGCCTCAGGCCAAAACCTTTAAATGCTGACTAAAGCTAAATGTCAAACTACTAGACTTTAATTCAATTGACGATAATGACACACTCAAAGTATTACTGAGACCTAATCATCGCAATGCAAACAGTAGAAACTTTGTCATTGGCTATTATTCAAATGCACATGATTCAATATCAAAATGTTTTATGTGTATATAAATGTACATACATTGATTTCCAATGCTTAAAATAGAAACTTAACAATTGGATCAAAAAGCTTTGAGCTGCATCCCAAATGGCATGGACTTCCAAAGTCATAAATCAACATGTGATCAATGAGGCTCAGGTTGATCACAGGCCATTGATCCTAATAGCAATTACTGGACACACGTCCTCATGTCCTTCCCCTTAACTTTGCGCCTCTGATGGAACAAGGGAGTGTGGCACAGTGCCATGCACCAATCGAACCGTATCTCATGCAAATGACTGTCCTCCCCTATTCTCCATTACAACCCCTCTGGTCTGAGATATGATTATGAGTCTGCATAAATGAGGCACACAGAGGTCCGCAGACCAGAGCTTACTCAGACTGAGGGATTGGGTTATGATCGATTACACACAATTTAGCCATTTGATTGGTCATTCGGTGTAATTACCAAGGCAACGACAAACAAATCAAATGTGTAGTTGAGTTCCAGGAAGTGTTGTCTGTTTGGATATAGATGGAGTTAGTTATCTGAGGAGTTTTGCTTTAGAATTTCAGGACAGTTTCCAAGAGGATCTGTCCAGAATAAGGACAAGGATAAGATGTTAATGTATGGTCAGTCCTGTACTGTCATTGATAGACGCGGTCCATGGTGCTGATTCTGTGGAAAGGTACATGACAGCATAAAAAATAACTTTGCAAACTCTCTATATATGCTCCCAACAAATTAATGGGTAAACTTACCAACGTTTCTAAGGCACACATATTTTCAAAGCAAGCATGACGTGTGTACGATGCTGGTTCAAAGCATCACCATGTCCTGCCACATGAAAACAACACTTGGATGCTTCCTTTATCATTTAAACATATCTGTAACATGATGTGTGATAAACAAACACATTTGAAGAGGGACTTTCTCAATAGGGTTCAGTGGCAGTGGGGCATGGTAGCGGATGTGATAATAAACATTATAGGTTCTGACTGGGGCTGGGACCCATGCATGCACACTGCGATGTTCTCCTATAGTGGGAAGCAGAACCAACTAGAGATAACCTCCTGACTTAGAGCAGCAGTAGTGTTAGGGGGCTTAGAATAAAGATTATATCTTTTAATTAAACTTTCAAAAATAAATGGAAAAAATACTGGCCAGCCCCCACCATACCTATCCCAGAGTCCTGGTATTTTATCTGTGGGAATTTTATGGTTGGCCAGCCAGACCCATAACATTTACATCACTCTGGTAGATTTAGGGCAGTCAAGGTATTACATATAAATGAGGATGGCAAAAAGGTCGAGACAGAGACTGACATAACAGCAAGAATTCACAAAAAGTGCATCCCAAATGGCACGCTGTTCCCTATGCACTACATTTGACCAGGGCCCCTAGGGAACTACAGTGGGGTCCGGAAAAATTGGATCTTGTAACGGTTGTCTTCTGTGGAAGGAGAGGAGGACCAAAGCGCAGCGTCGTAAGTGTTCATATTCATTTAAACTCAGACCACTAAACAAAATAACAAAGAGAATGAAACGAAACCGAAACAGTTCTGTAAGGTGACGAAAAACACTAAACAGAAAATAATCACCCACAAAACACAGGTGGGAAAAAGGCTACCTAAGTATGATTCTCAATCAGAGACAACGAACGACACCTGCCTCTGATTGAGAACCCTACCAGGCCAAACACATAAACACAACATAGAAAAAAGAACATAGACTACCCACCCCAACTCACGCCCTGACCAAACTAAAACAAAGACATAACAAAGGAACTAAGGTCAGAACGTGTCAGATCTCTTGATGAAAATGAGCAGAAACAAAAATCAAATATATACATTTAATATTAATACAAATTCTCAGAGAAATAGATTTTGTTTAACAAGTCATAAAAAAGTATTCAAAAAAGATTGGATACCTTGTTTTCAATACTCCGGCACGCTCCCCTTGCAAGGATAATGACACTGAGTCTTTTTCTAAAATTGTGAGATTGTGAGGCATCTTAGACCATTCCCCCATACGGACTCTTTCCAGAGCATTGATGTCCTTTGACTGCGCTTATGGACTGCCTCTTGAATTCAAACAACATCTTTTCAATGGGGTTGAAATCCGGAGAATGAGATGGCCAATTACAAAATGTTGATTTTGTGGTCAATTAACCATTTCTTCATGGATTTTGATGCGTGCTTGCTTGAAGATTCACTTGCGGACAAGTTTCATCCTCCTGGCAGAGGCAACCAGGTTTTTGGATAAAATGTCTTCTTACTTGGTAAAGTTCATGATGGCGTTGACTTTAACAAGAGCCCCAGGACCAGTGGAAGCAAAATAGCCCTATAATTGAAAACATCCACCACCATATTTTACAGTAGGGATGAGTTATTTTCTGCACATGTATTGTTTTTTTCAAAACGTTGTATTTCCATCTGGCCATAGCACCACCTGGAGTTTGCTAAAAGGGATCGGCACTTGGATTGGAAGAGGTGCTATGGTCATATGACACAATTATAGAGGTCTTTGGCCATGCACACCCGCAGTCAAAAGAAAAATGCATATGCAGAAAATACCTCATCCCTACTATAAAAAATGGTAGTGGATCTTTAATGTTATGGGGATAGTTTACTTCCACTCATCCTGGGGCCCTTGTTAAGGTCAACGGCATCATGAACCAAGTATCAGAACATTTTAGCCAAAAATCTGGTAGTGTCTGCCATGAGGCTGGAAATTGGCCACAAGTCGATATTCCAGCAAGACAATAACCCCAAGCACACATCTAAATCCACTGAGAAATTAAGAACTTGACCATCTCACTCTACAGACCTGAACCTCATTGAAAACCTGTGATTTGAATTGAAGAGGTCAGTCCATAAGCACAGTAGAAGAATATCAAGGATCTGGAAAGAGTGTGTTTGGAGGAATGATCTAAGTTAGTGGGTCAACTGGTTTTGCTTCGGAACCCAATTGAACCGGATTGGATCAGTCGCAGCCCAATATTCCCGTCACAAAAATAATCGCAGAAGTACAATCTGGAAAACTATTTTTAATGATCTATTGATATTAAATGTAGGAATGAAGTACCAGTCAAGGGTTTGGACACACCTACTCATTCAAAGGGTTTTTCTTAATTTTTACTTTTTTCTACACTGTAGAATAATAGTGAAGAGATCAAAACTATGACATAACATACATGGAATCATGTAGTAACCAAAAAAGTGTTCAGAAAATCTAAATATAGTTTAGATTCTTCAAAGTAGCCACCCTTTGCCTTGATGACAGCTTTGCACACTTTTGGTATTCTCTCAACTAGCTTCACCTGGAATGCTTTGCAAACAATCTTAAAGGAGTTCCCACATATGCTGAGCACTTGTTGGCTGCTTTTTCTTCACTCTACGGTCCAACTAATCCCAAACCAACTCAATTGGGTTAAGGTCAGGTGATTGTGCAGGCCAGGGTTTCTGCTGCAGCACTCCATCACTATCTTTCTTGGTCAAATAGCCCTTACACAGCCTGGAGGTGTGTTGGGTCATTGTCCTGCTGAAAAACAAATAATAGTCCCACTAAGTGCAAACTAGATGGGATGGCATATCGCTGCATAATGCAGTGGTAGCCATGCTGGTTAAGTGTGCCTTGAATTCAAAATAAATCACAGACAGTGCAACCAGCAAAGCACCCCCACACCATCACACCTCCTCCTCCATGCTTCAGGAATCACACATGCAGAGTTCATCCGTTCACCTACTCTTCGTCTTACAAAGACACGGTGGTTGGAACTAAAAATCTCAAATTTGGCCCAAGCTAGCCCAAGCTAGTCTCTTGTTATTATTGTCCATTAGTAGTGGTTTATGTGCAGCAATGAAGACCTGATTCACACAGTCTCTTCTGAACAGTTGATGTGGAGTGAAGCATTTACTTGGGCTGCAATTTCTGAGGCTGGTAACTCTAATGAACTTATCTTCTGCAGCAGAGGTAACTTTGGGTCTTCCTTTCCTTTTGATCTAGCATCCTTTTGGTTACTTGCCCAACACTCTAACCACTAGGCTACCTGCCGCCCCGCAAATGGTGACTACTTTGAAGAATCTAAAATATTAAATATATTTTGATTTGTTTAACACTTTGGTTACGACATGATTCCATATGTGTTATTTCATAGTTTTGATGTCTTCACTGTTATTCTACAATGTAAAAAATAGTCATATAAAGAAAATCCTGGAATGAGTAGTTTTGTCCAAACTTGTATATAACAAGGGAAGAACATTCCCACCTTTTCTATTGTCAATAATAAAATGTTGCCCATATTCTTGTTGAAGAATGTTAATAAACTCACTGGTTTGATACCAGAAAATCAACCAAAATAACCTTGCTAATAACTCTATATTTAAAAAATACTGTGATTCAAGATAAATTGTTCAAAAATTAAATAAAAAAATTAATTAAATTCATTATAATTTCTACACACTTTTTACCTGGTTAAAGACTTATGTTCAGATTGGAGTATTTCAGACATGAGTATTTCTTTACTCAGACACCAGCAACCCACTCAAAACCTCCCGCGATTAGGGTTGCAACAGACCAGATAAACATCACTGGTTTAAGATCTTTCCCAATGTGTTCTCCAGGGGGGGTACTGGAGTATTGAAGACAAGGGATCCAATAATTTTGACCCCAATCTTCTTTTCAATTTATTTTTTATTAAGCAAAATCTCTTTCTCTGAGCAATTGTATTAGTATAAAATAATAATACAAAAAACAATTGAATGTACAATATAGCTCAGTATTTGTATTATTTATTTTATAACAGTCGTTTTGCTCATTTTTATCAAGGGAACCAATAGTTCCGGACCCCACTGTATGGAATAGGATGCATTTGGGACATAGCCAGACCCAGCTCAAAGTGTCTTAAAAGCAGTGATGAGCTGTCACTATGTAATCACAGACCAGCTTGATGTAAACCTGGTTCACCAGGGCTCAATCCTCTTCGAGCTTTGTCAAACATTGTGTTGGTTCTGTCTGACAGTAATATCTTATAGCAGTAATATCTTATAGCTTATAACAGGTGAATATTCTGAGGTTTAGATGGCTTTGAGTTATATCGGTAGTCATGGGTTTGTTTTGTTTTGATGAGTCAGAAGCTAAATCCTGAACTGCTTTCAACTTGAAAGTGATGCATGGTAATCACTTCTTAGTCCCCTCCCTCCCTTCTTTCTACACTCAACACTTCTATACGATCCTTTAAAGTAAACTACCTAAGAGGAAGCATAGTAATAGTAACATAGTAATAGTAACATAGTAATAGTAACATAGTAATAGTAACATAGTAATAGTAACAGCCCAAGTTCATAAACAGATCATTTCCTTGTCATTATACACCACTTAGTATCAGCTAGTAATTTTTACACTTAACCAGTCATGGCAGTGTATAGAGGCACTATCAATGTGCCCACAGTTCTTTTATATTCATCACTGCTGAAAATAATAAATAATTAATGAAGTAGTATAGTGGCCAAATACAACATGTCCAACTGTTTTTCTAGAAAGTCATTTAGATTAGTTAAGGGAATATTTTTTTTTCGACTTTAATGATCTCTGAAATGTATTGTCCATTTACTTTGAATTAAAGTGGGAAATGTCTGTCGTATCAACTCCATAAAGGAGCAAGTAGCCGCTCCCCTATAATTTCTGGACTATTATTTCTCTGCATTTTTTATAAATATTCCCTCCAGATTTATACTGACAGACTTTTCTTTTCAGATGCTATCCATTCAGACCAGGAAGGACAAAAATATCTAATCTCTAGTTTGTGAGATGTATATTTGATGTATATCAGTCAAAGGGCACTTGCACATTAGAGCTATCTTTGTTGCAGGTGCATGGTAACAGTTGAATAAGATGAGAGAAAATAAGAAACCCGCACACTGCTTTTGCTAGTATCAAGAGCAGTGATACCAGCAAGAGTAGTGTGCAAGTTTCTTCTTTTTTTCTAATATTTCAAAAGTCTTTCCTGCTGTTAGAGAAGGAATACAGCAAGTACCAGCAGCAAGTCAAAAGATGAAAGCAAGTTGAAAGACCTCACTTTCAATAGGCCTCAAGTAATGTTAAAAAATGTGATGTCATGCAGGGTAATGTATTTTCATTTCATTTACAATTGTTAACACAAATACTTAACCCACAACATTGGTGTTTCCAGCACCATACTCTAGCCAACCGAGCAATATAGAGTATAGCTATACCACATTTAACAGACTACTACAGAATGCAGTTAAAGACTGCTAACTTGGCCCTTCGGTCTGAGCTAGTACGTTTAAAAGTAGTGTTGTGGATCCTTGGTGCTCGTTAAGTGTAGGGGCCATCTCATCTCATTGGGACTGATTGAGCCCCAAATGGCACCCTATTCCCAATATAGTGCACTACACACTAAAACAAATGGTTCCATATAGTGCCAAGTAAGGGTTCTTTGGCTTGTAACCATAGAGGATCCCTTTTCGGTGCTACAGTATTTAGAACCTTTTTTAAGGTTCTATAAAGAGCCATGCTCATACAGTTCTAAACGGAACCTGTATGGTGCTATAAAGAACCCTTTCTTAGGTTACTCAGGCAAAAAGCAAGTTTAGCTTTAAAAAACAGATACAAAAGCATTTTTTATCAAAGCCCCTCTACTCTTTCTAAATATCTCATTTAAGTTACTGTGTATAAGAATATGAATAATAATATATTTCTGTTTTGGTTGTCTCTCTGTGTATCTCCTATAACTCTTATTTTATTTTTTATTTAGAGTTGCATGTAATATCTTGTTGCTCTTATCTATTTATCTTCTGTACTTTGGCATGCATTTGTATGTTTTCTTTGGACCCCAGGAAGAGCAGCTGCTGCATGTGCAGTAGCTAATGGGGATCCTAATAAATTTAACTATTAACAACCGTAAAAAAAAAAAGGTTCTATATAGCACCAAAATAGGGTTTTGATATGGTTACAACCTTTTTTGGGGCTGTATAGAACTATTTTTTATGGTTCTTTATAGAACCTGTATAGAGAATGGTTCTTTATAGAACCATTCTCAATCTCAACAATTCTTTGTAGATCATTTTGAAGAACCACACAGGGTTTTTTAAGCTGGTTAGCCATAAAATTCCATAGGTGTTATTAATGCGTTAATTAACAAGTTGAATCAGGTGTGGTATCTCTGGAGCGGCTGGGGGTCCCTAAGGGAGAGAATTGAGAACCACTGACTAAAACAACAGTTCTCAGTTGACACAAGGCCATATGCTAGTCTTTCACAAGATGCCATTACTAGCCATAGTCATTGATAACATGTTACAACATAAAACAACAGATTAGATCAACTGGAATGGCACTCTCATCCATGGCTGCACAAAAAAGGCTGTGCACAAACCACGTCCCAAAATATTTAAAGAGCCGCTGCCACTACATGTGAATCATCACTAAAAGAGCAAAGAACCCTTTTGTCAACTGTAAAGAACCATTGATGCACTCAAAGGGTTATTCGTATCATGAGGGTTCTATATAGAACCATCACCCTTCCCAAAGAACCCTTGAGGAACATCATTTTTCTTAGAGTATACTTTTGACCAGAGCTGTATGGGCCCTGGTCAAAAGTAATGCACTATAAAGGGAAAAGGGTGTAATTTGGGATGCAAACTCCATGTTTCATTCCTCCACTGCCCCGGCGATCACAGTCACACCCAAGCACACTGTAACGGTTTTCTAGTGGTGATGAAGGAGAGTCGGACCAAACTGCAGCGTGTCGATTGCGATCCATATTTATTAAACAAAACGTAAACACGACTAAACACTAAACACGACTAAACACTAAACACTACAAAACAATAAACGTAATGAAAACCGAAAACAGCCTAACTAGTGCAAACTAACAGAGAGTACAAGTAAGACACTAAGGACAATCACCCACGACAAACTCAAAGAATATGGCTGCCTAAATATGGTTCCCAATCAGAGACAACGATAAGCATCTGCCTCTGATTGAGAACCACTCCAGACAGCCATAGACTTTGCTAGACAACCCACTAAGCTACAATCCCAATACCACCACCAAAACCCCAAGACAAACACACCACAATTACAAAAACCCCATGCCACACCCTGGCCTGACCAAATACATAAAGATGAACACAAAATACTTTGACCAGGGCGTGACAGAACCCCCCTAAGGTGCGGACTCCCGAACGCACCTCAAAACAATAGGGAGGGTCCGGGTGGGCGTCTGTCCATGGTGGCGGCTCCGGCGCGGGACGTGGACCCCACTCCTTTAATGTCTTAGTCCCCTCTCCCTTCGTCCCTGGATAGTCCACCCTCGCCGCCGACCATGGCCTAGTAGTCCTCACCCAGAACCCCACTGGACTGAGGAGCAGATCGGGACTGAAGGACAGCTCGGGACCGAGGCAGCTCGGGACTGAGGGGAAGCTCGGGAGTGAGAGAAAGCTCAGGAGTGAGAGAAAGCTCAGGAGTGAGAGGAAGCTCAGGAGTGAGAGGAAGCTCAGGAGTGAGAGGAAGCTCAGGAGTGAGAGGAAGCTCAGGAGTGAGAGGAAGCTCAGGAGTGAGAGGAAGCTCAGGAGTGAGAGGAAGCTCAGGCCGGTAAATAGATCTACCAGCTCCTGGCTGGCTGGTGGTCTCAGCAGATCCTGGCTGACTGGCAGATCCTGGCTGACTGGCAGATCCTGGCTGACTGGCAGATCTGGAAGAGTCTGGTTGACTGGCAGATCTGGAAGAGTCTGGTTGACTGGCAGATCTGGAAGAGTCTGGTTGACTGGCAGATCTGGAAGGGTCTGGCTGACTGGCAGATCTGGAAGAGTCTGGCTGACTGGCAGATCTGGAAGAGTCTGGCTGACTGGCAGATCTGGAAGAGTCTGGTTGACTGGCAGATCTGGAAGAGTCTGGCTGACTGGCAGATCTGGCGGCGCTGGGCAGACTGGCAGATCTGGCGGCGCTGGGCAGACTGGCGGCGCTGGGCAGACTGGCGATGCTGGGCAGACTGGCGGCGCTGGGCAGACTGGCGGCGCTGGGCAGACTGGCGGCGCTGGGCAGACTGACGACGCTGGGCAGACTGGCGGCGCTGGGCAGACTGGCGGTGCTGGGCAGACTGGCGGTGCTGGGCAGACTGGCGACGCTGGGCAGACTGGCGACGCTGGGCAGACTGGCGACGCTGGGCAGACTGGCGACGCTGGACAGACTGGCGGCGCTGGGCAGACTGGGGGCACTGGCGGCGCTGGGCAGACTGGCGGCACTAGCTGCCCCATATAGGCTGACAGCTCTGGCGGCTTCTTACAGACTGACCGCTCTGGCGGCTCCGTGCTGACTGGCAGCTCCTTGCAGACTGGCAGCTCCTTACAGACTGACAGCTCCGTGCAGACTGACAGCTCCGTGCAGACTGACAGCTCCGTGCAGACTGGCAGCTCCGTGCAGACTGGCAGCTCCATGCAGACTGGCAGCTCCATGCAGACTGGCTGCTCCATGCAGACTGGCTGCTCTATGCAGACTGACATCTCTGGCTGCTTCATGCAGACTGACAGCTCTGGCTGCTCCATGTAGACTGGCTGCTTCATGCAGACTGGCAGCTCGGGCTGCTTCATGTAGACTGACAGCTCTGGCTGCTCCATGCGGACTGACAGCTCTGGCTGCTCCATGTAGACTGACTGCTTCATGCAGACTGGCAGCTCGGGCTGCTTCATGTAGACTGACAGCTCTGGCTGCTCCATGCGGACTGACAGCTCTGGCTGCTCCATGCGGACTGACAGCTCTGGCTGCTCCATGCGGACTGACAGCTCTGGCTGCTCCATGCGGACTGACAGCTCTGGCTGCTCCATGCGGACTGACAGCTCTGGCTGCTCCATGCAGACTGACAGCTCTGGCTGCTCCATGTAGACTGGCTGCTTCATGCAGACTGGCAGCGCGGGCTGCTTCATGTAGACTGACAGCTCTGGCTGCTTCATGCAGACTGGCAGCTCTGGCTGCGCTGAACAGGCGGGAGACTCCGGCAGCGCTGGAGATGAGGAAAGCTCCGACAGCGCTAGATAGGCGGGAGACTTCGGCAGCGCAGGAGAGGAGAAAGGCTCCGACAGCGCTGGAGAGGCGAGGCGCACTGTAGGCCTGATGCGTGGTGCTGGTACTGGTGGTACTGGACCGAGGACACGCACAGGAAGCCTGGTGCGGGGAGCTGCTACCGGAGGGCTGGGGTGTGGAGGTGGTACTGGATAGACCGGACCGTGCAGGCGCACTGGAGCTCTTGAGCACCGAGCCTGCCCAACCTTACCTGGTTGAATGCTCCCGGTTGCCCTGCCAGTGCGGCGAGGTGGAATAGCCTGCACTGGGCTATGCAGGCGAACCGGAGACACCGAGCGCAAGGCTGGTGCCATGTAAGCCGGCCCAAGGAGACGCACTGGGGACCAGATGCGTAGAGCCGGCTTCATGGCATTTGGCTCGACGCTCAATCTAGCCCGGCCGATACGCGGAGCTGGAATATACCGAACCGGGCTGTGCACCCGCACTGGAGACACCGTGCGCTCCACAGCATAACACGGTGCCTGCCCGGTCTCTCCAGCCCCCGGTAAGCACAGGGAGTTTGCGCAGGTCTCCTACCTGGCATAGCCATACTCCCTGTAAGCCCCCCAAGAAATTTTTGGGGCTGACTCTCGGGCTTCCATCCGCTCTGCCGTGCTAGCTCCTCATAATGCCGCCTCTCTGCTTTTGCTGCCTCCAGCTCGGCTTTGGGGCGACAATAATCTCCAGGCTCATTCCAGGGTCCTTTACCGTCCAATTCCTCCTCCCATGTCCATAACTCCAGGTGGTGCAACCTCTCCCACTGTAGCTGCTGCTGCTCCTGCTGCTGCTGCCTCTGTTGCCTCTTCTCCTGTTGCTCCTTTGGGCGGCTACACTCCCCTGGTTTAGCCCAGGGTCCTCTCCCGTCGAAGATCTCCTCCCATGACCAGAAATCCTTGGTGAGCATCTCCTTTTTCGGCTGCTCCTGCCTGTTGACACGCCGCTTGGTCCGTTGGTGGTGGGTGATTCGTAACGGTTTTCTAGTGGTGATGAAGGAGAGTCGGACCAAACTGCAGCGTGTCGATTGCGATCCATATTTATTAAACAAAACGTAAACACGACTAAACACTAAACACGACTAAACACTAAACACTACAAAACAATAAACGTAATGAAAACCGAAAACAGCCTAACTAGTGCAAACTAACAGAGAGTACAAGTAAGACACTAAGGACAATCACCCACGACAAACTCAAAGAATATGGCTGCCTAAATATGGTTCCCAATCAGAGACAACGATAAGCATCTGCCTCTGATTGAGAACCACTCCAGACAGCCATAGACTTTGCTAGACAACCCACTAAGCTACAATCCCAATACCACCACCAAAACCCCAAGACAAACACACCACAATTACAAAAACCCCATGCCACACCCTGGCCTGACCAAATACATAAAGATGAACACAAAATACTTTGACCAGGGCGTGACACACACATCTCTCTCTCTCTGTGCAACGCACTCTGCCCACCACCAGTCCGGCTCTCCCAGCCCAATCTGTCGTCACACATTGTCGTTAAACACTGCCAATGGGTAGAGATGCAATTAAGCATGTGCCATAGCAGCCACACCCACACAGACAGGAGGCACAGTGGTTGGAAACTAGGATACTTTTTTTTAAGGGAAGTCTTGTGTTTTGTTGTTTATTTGAACTTTATTTAACTAGTCAAGTCAGTTAAGAACAAATTATTATTTACAATGACAGCATAGGAACAGTGGGTTTACTGCCTTGTTCATGGGCAGAACAACAGACTTTTACCTTGTCAGCTCAGGGATTTGATTTAACAACCTTCTGGTTACTGGCCAAACACTCTAAGCACTAGGATACCTGCCGTCCAAGGTCGAATTCAGAGTCATTTTTCCTTGTTAAATCAACACTTAAAAATAGCTACTTTTAACACTATCTGAGATAACATATGATCCCACTCTAGAGTGTAAAATGTACTCTGATTATAGGGTTACATTTTTAGTCTTAATTTAACACTTTGTAGTGTAAAAATGTATCACTATGGGCTAACTCTCACAGTGCTATTTATATTCAACACTAGTATTAATATAGAGTTAACTCCTATTCGTGTTATGCAAAAACACTGCTACGGCAAGTGATTTTGGGGTGTTGTTTTTAACAATAAATGATGTAAAGCCGAATTGGCATATTTCCCATGATACCTTTTCTTTTCAAGTGAATTGTAGAGTTTCCACCCATGACTGTATTATTTGTGATTGACAGAAGCTAGGTTTCCATCCAATTGGCAGAAGAATGCCTTGTTACGCATAAAAGGATGTGTGTGATGACGTAGTGCACTTAACAGTATTTGCAGGTAAATTCCCATGTACCGAATACAATCAATTTTCATCGCATTTTCAACTCTACTGAACCAACACTGGGGTTATTTTACGCCACTGAGTGTTCATTTCACTCTAACAGATTTAATTTAATTCTGCATAAACACCAGAAATGTTAGAGTGAAAAATTAACACAGGCCAATATTCTGTGTATGAGCTTTTTTTAAACGAAATATCCTTCTGTGGAATAGACCAGTGGGTTTTTTGTAGTAATCTGCTATGTTCAAACTGTAGCCTACTGTAAGGAAGTCTCATGGGAACACTGAAATATTAAGTCTGTAAGAAGTATATTCATTTATTGATATTGAACTGAGGGACTTGATTCTCAAAATGCCATGAAAACCTAGTGAAATAGAATGGATGAACGAGCAGAGCAGCTGCTGCTCGTCCCTGGCTTTCAGAATAAACTGGGACTTCTTTACTTTCACTGAGAAATGGTGTCAATTTTATCTCTCCCCTGATGTTTAAACTTTAGAGGCCTCTGACTGAGTTGTTTGATATAGTTTTCATAAAAGCCTTTTTGGCGTTTGATGTGGTAAATGTGGACCTGTGAACTTTGCATCTGACTGGACGTCACTTTCGATACTTTCTGATGAGGAGGAAAAGAAATTGCTGGCGACTTGATAACACCGACTGATGGCAATTTGCTCTGACAGTAATTTGTAATCTGAGCACCCAGCACTTTTTCCCCAAGGGTTGCGGCTGTGCCTGGGTCTGTGGGTGGGACTGCAGAGAGAGGACATTCTCTTCATGGTTACCTCCTGACATCTCACATTTAGAGACTGTCACAGCTCTACTATGCTCACCTGTCCTCCTGAAAATATACCTCTGGGTAAAGCAGCTGGAAGGTACGGTTCATATAGCATACCACCCTGCATCCCACTGTTGGCATGCTTCTGAATCTAAGCAGGGTTGGTCCTGGTCAGTCCCTAGAAGGTACAGCAGATGCTGCTGGAAGTGGTGTTGGAGGGCCAGTAGGAGGCACACTTTCCTCTGGTCTAAAAGAATATCCCCAGGGCCGTGATTGGGGACATTGCCCTGTGTAGGGTGCTGTCTTTTGGATGGGATGTTAAACAGATGTCCTAACTCTCTCTGGTCACTAAATATCCCATGGCACTTACTGTAAGAGTAGGAGTGTTAACCTCGGTGTCCAGACTAAATTCCCAATCTGGTCTTCATACTGTACCATTATGACCACCTAATCATCCCCAGCTAACAATTGGCTCATTCATCCCCACTCCTCTCCCCTGTAACTATTCCCCAGGTTGCTGCTGTAAATGATAATGTGTTATCAGTCAACTTACCTGGTAAAATAAGGGTCAAACAAAAATGTTTTGAATGCAAACACTTTGCTCTCCATATCCCCCTCCCGTATTTGTAAATGTACATACTGTCAAAATTCTCAGTGGGTTCTTTTTTTATTTTATTATACTGAAAACTCTACTTACTTCAATTTTACTGTTGTTGCCATGTTGAGAGATGAACTTGCAACTTGCAGAATGCAAGTAAGCTTTATGACAGTAAACTTTGATTTGGGTTCATATTGTAGTCCTGTATGGAGCATATTCAAATATTTCCACTGTGTTGTTCTAGCATCATTTTGTTTAATCTATTGAAATAAAGACGGTATTTCTCTTCAGTGTCGTAGGGATTGTGCACATTTAGAAAAAAATCGCTTCGGTAATAAATTCGTCCAAATGGTTTTACATAATCCTCAACTCCCAGTGCTCCATAGGGATCCTTCATTCAACTGTCCATGCATACAAACCCTACGCAGAGTGCGAGTGGTAGAATCAGAGATAGAGGGATAAAGATGAGAAGAAAGAGAAGGAGAGAAACGGACAGAGAGAGAGCGAAAGATGTGGTTCTCTAAAGGTCTACGGTTGAGATAGAATCAGAGTGCATTGCACCCTACTGCCAGGCTGAGTATGCCTCCCTTGCTTGCAGCCAAGATTGATCTTTGTCAGAGCTGAAGAAAATCTCATTGTTTCCGAGCAGGCAGTCCATTTATTTGAAGCTGTGCACATGCTCCAATCCACAGAGGAAAGATTTGAAAGGGAACCTATAAACCCAGAGGATATTGACATGACTGTGTTTGGAGGGTGCGCGTGTGTGTACATGTGTGTTCGCATGTGTGTGTGTGTGCATGTGTAAGGCAATGTGAAAAGAGCAAATGGAGAAGAAATAACCCTGTTTCTTGACCTCTACAAGATAGCAAAAACTAAATATTATATGAATTCTATATCCCCTGTGAAAGACCAAGGTCAGTGTCAAGAGAGGTAAAGAAAATGAAATGTGAACTTTTGTTTTCCCTGAAAGAAAAAGTTAAGACTTTTTATTGCAGTCAAAGCCACAGACTTCAGCTGTCAACACATCAAATTGTCCAGGGTTACCTAGTGTTGAGTTGTCAGTGTAACATTTCTAGTGTAGATTCATGAGAACTCTCTAAGAGTGAAATTAACACTCAGAGGTGTAAAATACATCCAGTGTTGGTGTTAATAACCAGTATTAAGTGTCAAAGTGTTATTATGTCCGTTTTACTCTGTGGAGAGTAAAACATTTCCAACAAAACGTCTTCTTCACCAATTCTCCTTGCCCTGACAGTGATTCTGAATGTAGATTAATGGATGATTTAAAATTCCAACTGTTGGATGCTCTGGCTGAATTCCAATTGGACTTACACATGACTTTGCAAGCCACCATAATGTGACTTGCAGGCCTGATGTGGCTTGTAAACCAGGAGGTTCCAAACACCACTGTATTAGGGGGAAACTTGGCCTTCAAAGTAAGTCCTTACAATATATGGTTATAAACAGTCTAATTTTAATGAAAATATTTTCCTACAGTAGCAACTCATTCGGTGAAGTCCACAGGTCTAAATATTGACGATTCCATCAACCACGTCTCTGTCACTAACAAATACAGTCATGGGGGGTAGCTTTACAATTCACTCGAAAGGCAAGCTACACTGGGAATTTATATTGCCGGTCAAATAAAATCAAAGTTTATTTGTCACATGCGCCGAATACAACAAGTGTAGACCTTACCGTGAAACGCTTACTTACAAGCCCTTAACCAACAGTGCAGTTCAAGAAGAGTTAAGAATTTTTTTTATCAAATAAACACTGAATTTTTTAAAAGTAACATAATAACATAACAATAATGAGGCTATATACAGGGTGCACCGGTACCGAGTCAGTGTGTGGGGGTACAGGTTAGTTGAGGTAATTTGAACATGTCGGTAGAGGTGAAGTGACTATGCATAGATAATAAACAGTGAGTAGCAGCAGTGTACAAAACAAATGGAGCGGGGTCAATGTAAATAGTCTATGACTTGGGTGACTGGAGTCTTTGACAATTTTATGGGCTTTCCTCTGACACGCCTATTAAATAGGTCCTGGTTGGCAGGAAGCTTGGCCCCAGTGATGTACTGGGCCATACGCACTACCCTCTGTAGCGCCTTACAGCGCCTTAGATGCCGAGCAGTTAAAATCAAATTGTCACATGCGCCAAATACAACAGGTGTAGACCTTACAGGGAAATGCTTACATTCAAGCCCTTAACCAACAATGTAGTTTTAAGAAAATACTGAAAAAAATGTAAATAAGAAAAATAAATAATTAAAGAACATCAGAGGGTGTATATACCGGTACAGTGTGTCAATGTGCGGGGGCACCGGTGTCGAGGTAATTGAGATAATTATGTACATACATGTAGGATTGTTAAAGTGGCTATGCATAGATAATAACAGAGAGCAGTAGCAGCGTGGGGGGTGCAAATAGTCTGGGAAGCAATTTGATTTGCTGTTCAGCTGAGTCTTATGGAATGGGGGATCTATGCTGTTTAGAAGCCTCTTGGACCTAGACTTGGCGCTACAGTACCACTTGCCGTACAGTAGCAGAGAGAACAGTCTATGACTAGGGTGGCTGGAGTCTTCCTCTGACAGGGCCTGGTATAGAGGTCCTGGAGGGGGAATAGGTTTTGTCGTGCCCTCTTCACAACTGTCTTGGTGTGCTTGGACCATGTTCGTTTGTTGAGGATGTGGACACCATGGACACCCCGTCAATGAGAATGGGCTCGTGCTCGGTCCTCCTTTTCCTGTAGTCCACAATAATCTCCTTTGTCTTGATCACATTGAGGGAGTGGTTCTTGTCCTTGCACCACATGGTCAGGTTTCTGACCTCCTCCCGATAGGATGTCTCATCGTTGTCAGTGATCAGACCTACCACTGTGTTGTCATCAGCAAACGTAATGATGGTGTTGGGGTTGTGCTTGGAAGAGCAGTCATGAGTGAACAAGGAGTACAGGAGGAGACTGAGCATGTACCCCTGAGGGGCCCCAGTGTTGAGGATCAGTGTGGCGGATGTGTTGTTGCTTACTCTTACCACCTGGGGGAGGCCTGTCAGGAAGTCCAGGATCCAGTTGCAGAGGGAGGTGTTTAGTCCCAGGGTCCTTAGCTTAGTGATGAGCTGCGTGTGAACAATGGTGTTGAATGCTGAGCTGTGGTCAATGAACAGCATTCTCACATACCTGTAGGTGTTCTTTTTGTCCAGGTGGGAAAGGGCAGTGTGGAGTGCGATTGAGATTGCTTTATCTGTGTATCTGTTGGGGCGGTATGCAAATTGGGGTTGTACTAGGGTATCCGAGAGGATGCTGTTGATGTGAGCCATGACCAGCCTTTCAAAGCACTTCATGTCTACCGACTTGAGTGCTACAGGTCGGTAATCATTTAAGCAGGTTACCTTCGCTTACTTGGGCATAGGGACAATGGTGGTCTGCTTGAAACATGTAGGTATTACAGTCTCGGTCAGGGAGAGGTTGAAAATGTCAGTGAAGACACTTGCCAATTGGTCCACTCATACTTTGCGTACATGTCCTGGTAATCCGTCTGGCACCACGGCTTCGTGAACGTTGACCTGTTTAAAGCTCTTGCTCACATCGGCTACCGAGCGCGTTCACACACAGTCATCCAGAACAGCTGGTGCTCTTGTGCATGCTGCAGTGTTGCTTGCCTCGAAGCATTTAAAAGCATTTAGCTTGTCTGGTAGGCTCGAATCACTGGGAAGCTCGCGTCTTGGTTTCCCTTTGTAGCCCGTAATAGTTTTCAAGCCCTGCCGCATCCGACGAGTATCAGAGCCGGAGTAGTACAATTCAATCTTAATCGTAAATTGACGCTTTGCTTGTTTGGGCATAGCGGGATTACTTATAAGCGTTTGGATTAGTGTCCCACTCCTTGAAGGCGGCAGCTCTAGCTTTTAGCTCGATGCGTATGTTGCCTGTAATCTATGGCTTCTGGTTGGGATATGTATGTACAGTCACTGTGGGGATGACGTCTTCGATGCACTTATTGATGAAGCCAATGACTGAGGTGTTATACTCCTCAATGCCCTTGGATGAATTCTGGAGCATGTTCCAGTCTGTACTAGCAAAACAGTCCTGTAGTGTAGCATCCGCATCATTTGACCACTCCCGTGTTGAGCAAGTCACTGGTATTTCCTGCTTTAGTTTTTGCTTGTAAGCAGGAATCAGGAGAATATAATTATGGTCAGATTTGTCAAATTGAGGTCGGGGGAGAGCTTTGTATGCATCTCTGTGTGTGGAGCTAAGGTGGTCCGGATTTTTTTTCCTGCACATGTGACATGCAGGTAAAAAATTGGTAAACCTGATTTAAGTTTGCCTGCATTAAAGTCCCCGGCCACTAGGAGCGCCAGTTCTTGTGCGCTCATGGCCTTATAGAGTTGGTTGTGTGCTGTCTTAGTACCAGCATCGGTCTGTGGTGGTAAATAGACGGCTACGAATAATATAGATGTGAACTTGGTAGGTAGTGTGGTCTACAGCTTATCATTAGCTACTCTACCTCAGGCGAGCAATACCTCAAGACTTCTTTAACACTAGACATCGCGCATTATGGGGATTTGTGCCTGTTCCCAGAAAAGCAGTATATCTTTCTCGTCGCTCATTAAAGGAAAAGGCTTCTTCCAGTGCGTCGTAAATAAGTGCACGTAAAGCGTCAGCCATCCTCTTCGGCACTTTCAAGTAGTTATTCCATAACGCATCATTATCTGTTCACAATGCACATGAGTGATATCTGCTGGTCAGCAATAACATGTATTCATTTAATAGCAGTGTTTTGATTATCAGGTAGCCATGTCTTTCTCCACTGTTTTCATGAACTTTGTGGCACAGTGGTAATACATTGTCTTAAGTAGCCTATAATCAGTTGGAATACCAGGGTTGCGTCTTACATCATGCTTCCCTTTTTTGCCTTCAGGTTTATTATTGATCAGAATCTATGGCATTATTTCAGATGCTTAACACAGATGCTTATACTCTATCAAATAAAACAAAGTATTTGAACACCAGTGCAGAAAGTGTTGTTTCACATACACATATTCTTTTAACAAATATCCTCACACTCTGAATATTCCATAGTTCCCTACTCTACCTGCTCAGCTAATGGTCAGGTGAAAATTCCCAACTATTTTTGTAAGTACGTGTCCAGTCAGTGGGGTCAGTGTTTGAAAACAACTTGGAATTAATGAAAGCACTGGAAGTTCAAAAGTGTGGACCAGTATAGACACTGGCCCAGTGTTACATTTAACACTGACAGTGTAGCTTTGCCGCTGGAGAAGTTGTTGCCAAGTTGTTCGAGCCTCAAGTTGTTTGAGTAGGGAACTCTCACAATGTTCTAGATTAATGTCAAGGCTCAGTTTTGATAGTCATGTATTTCAATCGATCATCATGCAAGCATATGATACCTTGTATTCCCTATTTAAAATAATTCACCATAAAACATCATTTGTCTGAGTCATGCAGTCTT
The DNA here is from genome assembly GCF_018296145.1 of Oncorhynchus tshawytscha. NCBI lineage: Eukaryota > Metazoa > Chordata > Actinopteri > Salmoniformes > Salmonidae > Oncorhynchus > Oncorhynchus tshawytscha. Next base: position 20,512,623 of record NC_056439.1, read on the forward strand.
TATCTTATTACTACAATGCCAGGATCATACAGTATACGTGTCTGCAGCTTCGTACACTCATCTTGAATGCCACACAGTGAGTGAAAGAAACGCTAAAGCTATGTGTCTGCCCTTTCTGATGGCCGCCTTACCTTCTCTTTCCAGTACAAACGACTGCTGACGTGACTCAGATGAAAGAGAATGTGGGTGAGTCTGAAATGGCACCCTTTTCCCTACATAGTGTACTACTTTTGACCCGAGCCCTTATGAGGCTCTATGCGAGAAGAACACTGAATGAGAATGAACAGCCTTACTCTTAATCCTTACTGTTATATAATGGAGCTGACAAGTTGAAACTGAATCACATGAAATGACCATTACAATGCAGCTGGTTTTCTCTCCGAGGCATCCACAGATAGCCATACTGCTGGGAGAAGAATTGTTCCCTATCATTTACCAGTATAACAGATAATAACTGTATAGATAAGACTAGTCATTACGAAGCTACTATCCCAACTTTCTACATCTACATTATTTACACAATGCTATGATGTTGTAGTGAAGGAAGCTTATCATTCTCTGTCCCTAACATCAAAAAGAAACTCTGCAGACATTTTCAACTACTGCCCAGAGCAAAACAGGCCCACGTTTGATCCACAGAAAAAAAACATGTTCTTATTATTATATTATTATTATGCGTTATACGTTATTATTATTATATTATTCAAAGAGAAGCAGAATTGAACCCGAGGTGTGATTGTGTGCATCACCACCACCCGCGTTGAATACTCTGGCCACATCCCAAATGGCACCCTATTTTGTGCATTACTCTTGACCAGGGCTGTGGTCAAACGTAGCACTATATATGGAATAGGGTGCCATTTGGGATGCAGATCCTAATGCCGTGTACAGAGTTGGAATTTCAGCAAAAATACCATGGACCAACTAAAATAATGTTTTAAAAAATGTGATCGTTTTTTGGAGAAAAACTCTGGGTGTTGCACCCTATTCCCAACATAGCACACTACTTTTGAACAAGGCTCAGTGCTCTGGTCAAAAGTGGTGCACTATGTAGGGAATAGGGTGCCATTTGGGACACATCCTCAGTCCTTCATAGGCGTTGTGAGAAACCTGAATGAGAACCTGAATTCAGAAACGGCTTGACTAATTGTATTTAATTGGAATGCACCAACATAACACATATGTAATAAGACAGTTTCAAATCTTAATGTTCATATAGAGGGGAAAATAGGGAACAGAGTTATATTACGCAGCAGCTGAATTATATGCAACGGGTATACACACAACAACAACAAAAAACCCGGACAAACTTTAATCGAGAGTTTGAAGTTAATCTGTGTTTCTGGAAAAAAATTGATTTTCCATCAGTTAGTTCCTTCTGTATTTTGTTGGGAACATCACATCTGTTTTTTTTAATGGTCTTATCTTTTAGTTTCCTCCACAGACAGTATAACATCAAATTGGCCCTCCTTTGTAATGGGTGGTAAGAACTGCACAGATAAATAAACAAAGTTGTGTAATATCTAACACAATGGGCCTGTGATAAGATTAATGACATTCACAGAGAATCTCTCCTCTTATCAGCGGTGAGGTGGATGGAGGGATGAAGTAATCAAGTCGGTTGAATTTTTCATGGCTTTGCAAGGATACACAACGCTGCTGCGCTATCTAAAGAAAAACATTCTGCGGTTCCTTTATTCAGTCCAATCACAGTCTCTGTGTACTCTAATAAAGAGGGTCAGAACGAGAAGAAGATTAATACAAAGACAAAAAAAAGAAAACTCTGAAGAAGAAGGACATAGAGGACGTCGATATAATAAATTATTTATAAAATCGAGACAAAGTCCTAGACTTGAAAGGAAAAGATCCAACAGAAAGGAACTGATAGGGTCACATGTTATGTCCAGGGGTTAGAAATAATAACCAACCTGCATCAGGTTGTCCAGGCTTTGCCTGCTAAACCGCACTGCTTGGTTTGTGTGATGGGAAATATGGCAGAATAGAATCAAATCAAAATGAATGGAATCAAGTCAAATGAAATAGAAAATAATAGGAATTGTAATGACAACGTTGGTAAACTGTACGTGCTACTTATTCCTGTCTTCATAAATCTCAGTTGAGGGCCAAGAAAAGGGACGCACCTTTTTTTGCTGCAGAAGCTTTGGCTGTTTTGGTTTGATCATTCATCACAGGGTAATGAGATGCCCTTTTTCTGCCAGACTAAAAACAAAACCACAATGAAACTACCAGGCTGAAGGTGGAAGGGAAGGGGAGGGGAAGCCAGGCAAATATGTGGTATTCAATCGTTTGAAATAATACGGATAATCTTTTCAGCAAGAGACCCTATGCAACATTCAGCTAGTGAAACAAAAAGAAAAGTTGCCCAATTTCAACACCTGAACTATTTCGGTCCATTATCAAGGCCTGAGGTAAAAAGATGAGAACATCAGTGACCCAAATTCGTTTGTGGTCAAATGGACGAAACCCCCCCAAGGTCAACAGTAGGGAACAGCAAACTTCTACTCGCTCTCATTTGACAACTTTTATATGACAGACAATGCTGTGGGAGGAGAATGATGCTTTGGGAGGAGAATGATGCTGTGGGAATGCTCCGAGCATATGTCTCTGTCTGTTTTGTCCGGGGACAGTAGAGAACCCTCCCGTCTGGCAGAGTACTTGATGATGCTAATGAATTTGGAATCATCAAGAACTACCTGGTCAGTCTACCTGTCAAGTCCCAGGGCTAAACTCCACACACACGCATGCACACACTGCTGGCAGTTAGTCAGTCTGCCACACCTGCTTTTTGCTGTTTGCACAACATAGTTCAGTCTATGTCAACAAAACTAAGGAGACAGAACTTTAGCAAAATGACTGTCTACTTTACCAGTGTCACCATATTGCCATTTTTATTGCTGGCCTATCACAGTTGGAGTCTGGGGTTTTTCCTGTACGTGGCTCTGATCAGTAAAAACTCCATTCATGGTCTATTTCAGAACCCTTCGGTGGACTACCGGATTTAATGCATCACTATGGGGAACTACAGTATGTGAGGGAATAAAATGGCAATTAAATTGCAAGGCTTTAAACAAAGTATCATGATAGAGAGAAAGAGAGGTACCTTTTGAGTAACAGCTCTGTAATTTCACTAATTACAGGAACATGTCCCCAAAAACACCAAGGAACAACAACAGAGTTTACTGTTGACATAATTTCCCTGTCATTCACAATCCCTGCCCCGTACTGAAGGGGTCTCTCTCTCTCTCTCAGCAGCTCCAATGGTGCTGATGTTTGCTTGGCTTGTTCGTCTCGGGAGTTTTAAGAGCCATTGCGGGGAGTGAACAGGAGAGGCTGGAATAGAAAAGAGGAGCGGAAGTGTGCTGAATCGGGAGTCTCGGCAGAGGTAGACGGTAGTACCTCTGGGCTAATTAACAGGGTCTTATAAGGACAGGTAGAGCTAGTCTTTCATTAGCTCTTCTGTTTGTCTGAACTGGCACCATAGTCCCTATATAATGTTTAGACCAGGGTCCATAGGGCCCAGACAAACAGTGCAGCTGGCTCCCAAGACGGTTTTCAGGATGATGTACGGGTGGCCATGGCGTTTGCCCTGGCAGCGGATCAATACCCTCTTCTCCTCCTCTCCCTTCCTCTCCCCCTTTTCATCACCTCCCCCCCTTTTCCCCTTGCAGGGAGGGCATGACCACTGAGCTATGGCCGTTGTGATTTGCTCTGGCCGCTGGGCAAGGCCGCGGTAATGAGAAGCTCCTCTCAGCTCCGCTCCAAATTACCCCACGTAGGACAAGCAGGGGAGGGATGGGGAGAGAGAAAAGAGGCAGTGAGAGAGTCTGTGTCCCAAATGGTACCCTATTCCTTATATAGTGCAATACTTTTGACCAAAGCCCTATAGGCCCTTGTCAAAAGTAGTGCACTAAATGTGGAATAGGAGCCATTTGGAAGGCAACCAGAGAGACACCCCTCTGGGGACAGGTAGAGGAGGCAAGGGATGGGGTGAGAGGAGAGAGAGAGAGATTTATGCTTGTTGAACCACTCAATCACCCCACATTACCCTCTCAAAACACTGACCTGGCTATTTTCCTTTGTATACAATTTCTCTATTTTTCTGCTCTCTTGCTTTCTCTCTCTTTCTCGCTCAAACAGACACAGACAGACACACACACACTAACAAACACAGGCACACGTGTAAAATCCTCTGAAAAGGCCTAACCTTTGTGAAGGCGGTTGGAGATTAAGTTAAGTTATCATATTGTCATAAATGCCATGACCTCCAGAGACGAGGATGATAATGACAGGCTCAAAGGGGTGCAAAACAGCACTTCTTTATTTTAGCTATGTCTTTGGGTGTCGTCCTTTAGAATAACAGCAAAGAGACAATTCTGCTGAGGTAGAACTTCTGCAAAATTGGAGCTGCTCTGCCTTTGTGTTTACACAGTAGCACCAAGCACCACTGATATGGCTCATCAAAGCATAATCTGAAGCACAATCATAGATTTCCTAATGCTAACTCTATTGGGCATTGCATGGAATTTATGCATACCATCCTGCATCCCACTGCTAGCTTGCCTCTAAAGCTAAGCAGTGTTGGTCCTGGTCAGTTCCTGGATGGGAGACCAGATGCTGCTGGAAGTGGTGTTGGAGGGCCAGTAGGAGGCACTCTTTCCTCTGGTCTAAAAAAATATTCCAATGCCCCAGGGCAGTGATTGGGGACACTGCTCTGTGTAGGGTGCGGTCTTTTGGATGGGACGTTAAACGGGTGTCCTGACTCTGAGGTCATTAAAGATCCCATGGCACTTATCGTAAGAGTGTCCTGGCTAAATTCCCAAGCTGTCCCTCATACCATCACAGTCACCTAATCATCCCCAGCTTACAATTGGCTCATTCATTCCCCTCCTCTCCCCTGTAACTATTCCCCAGGTCGTTGCTGTAAATGAGAATGTTTTCTCAGTCAACTTACCTGGTAAAATAAAAATGTGCCTGAAATTTACAATAGGTTACTGTATTTTGTGGATTGACTATTCTGTCTTGTTATGGACAAGCAGCTACAGGTCTGAATAATGTGAGATAAAGACTATACAGTCAAAAGTTTGGACCTACTCATTCAAGGTTTTTCTTTATTTTTACTATTTTCTACATTGTACAATAATAGTGAAGTCATGAACACTATGAAATAACACATATGGAATCATGTAGTAACCAAAAAAGTGTTAAACAAATCAGAATACATTTTATATTTGAGATTCTTCAAAGTAGCCACTTTGCCTTGATGACAGCTTTGCACACTCTTGGCATTCTCTCAACCAGCTTCACCTGGAATGATTTTCCAACTGTCTTGAAGGATTTCACACATATGCTGAGCACTTGTTGGCTGCTTTTCCTTCACTCTGCGGTCCAAACCATCTCAATTGGGTTGAGGTCTGGTGATTGTGGAGGCCAGGCCATCTGATGTAGCACTCCATCACTCTCCTTCTTGGTCAACTAGCCCTAACACAGCCTGGAGGTTTGTTGGGTCATTGTTCTGTTGTAAAACAAATGATAGTGCCACTAAGCCAGATGGGATTGCGTATCTCTGCAGAATGCTGTGGTATCCAGTGTGCCTTAAATTCTAAATAAATCACAGACAGTGTCACCAGCAAAGAGCCCCCACACCAAAACACCTCCTCTTCACGGTGGGAACCACACATTCAGAGATCATCCATCCACCTACTCTGCATCTCACAATTTTTATTTTATTTTACCTTTATTTAACTCGGCAAGTCAGTTAAGAACCAATTCTTATTTTCAATGACGGCCTAGGAACAGTGGGTTAACAGCCTGTTCAGTGGCAGAATGACAGATTTGCACCTTGTCAGCTCTGGGATTTGAACTTAAAGGGATATCAACCATATTCCTTTCTCTATGGCTTCCATAGTTTCAGACTTTTATTCTGAAAAATGAGCGAGAACGGTCACATCACATCAGTGCATGGCTGGGTGCCAGCAGAGTTTTTCATGCGCAACAGCTTGTAGCAGACATTTTCACTCTCTCTCCTATTGAAAAAGCTACAGTCCGGTTGAAATATTATTGATTATTTATTGTAAAACCAACCTGAGGATTTATTATAAAAAACGTTTGACATGTTTCTACGAACTTTACGGATACTATTTTGAATTTTCGTCTGCCCTGTTGTGACCGCTCGAGCCTGTGGATTTCTGAACTAAACGCGCCAACCAAATGGAGGTATTTTGGATATAAAAATAATCTTTATGTAACAAAAGGAACATTTACTGTGTAACTGGGAGTCTCGTGAGTGCAAACATCCGAAGATCATCAAAGGTAAGCGATTCATTTTATTGCTTTTCTGACTTTCGTGACCAATCTACTTTGCTGCTAGCTGTTTGTAATGTTTTGTCTGCTGAGAGAGATGTCCTAACATAATCACTTGGATAGCTTTTGCTGTAAAGCTTTTTTGAAATCTGACATGGCAGGTGGATTAAGAAACTAGGGGGCACTATTTTCATTTTTGGAAAAATAACTTTCCCAAAGTAAACGGGCTATTTCTCAGGACCAGATGCTAGAATATGCATATAATTGACAGCGTAGGATAGAAAACACTCTAAAGTTTCCAAACCTGTAAAAATATTGTCTGTGAGTATAACAGAACTGATATTGCAGGCGAAAGCCTGAGAAACCCCTGTGTTCCTATGCATCCCTATTGCCCATTGAAAGGGATATCAACCAGATTCCTTTTTCTATGGCTTCCCTAATGTGTCTACAGCCACTAGACATAGTTTCAGGCTTTTATTTTGAAAAGTGAGCGTGAACGACAACATTGCATCAGTGGTCAGGTGGTGGCTCTCAGAGTGATTTGTGCGTAATAGACAAAGGCGGCCATTGTTCCTCTCGCTGCTACTGAAAAGCCAATTGTCCCGGTTGATATATTATCGAATAGATATTTGAAAAACACCTTGAGGGTGGATTATAAAAAACGTTTGCCATGTTTCTGTCGATATTATGGATCTAATTTGGAGGCGTTGTCGTGACCGCAATTTCCGGTGGATTTCTCAACAAAACGTGGACAAGAAACGGAGGTATTTCGGCTATAAAAATAATCTTTATGGAACAAAAGGAACATTTGCTGTCTAACTGGGAGTCTCGTGAGTGAAAACATCCGAAGCTCATCAAAGGTAAACGATTTAATTTGATTGATTTTCTGATTTTCGTAACAAAGCTTCCTGCTGCAAGCTGGACATAATGCTATGCTAGGCTATCAATAAACTTACACAAACGCTTGTCTTGCTTTGGCTGTAAAGCATAATTTCAAAATCTGAGATGACAGGGTGATTAACAAAAGGCTAAGCTGTGTTTCACTATATTTCACTTGTGATTTCATGAATATGAATATTTTCTAGTAATATTTTTTGACAGTTGCGCTATGCTAATTAGTGTAGTTGATGACAATTCTCCCGGATCCAGGATGGGTAGTTCTAAGAGGTTTAACAACAAGCTCAGCTGTGTTTTGCTGTATTGCACTTGTGATTTCATGAAAATTAAATATTTTTAGTAATTTATTTTGAATTTGGCGCCTTGCAATTCAGCGGATGTTGACGAAAATGATCCCGCTAACGGGATGGGTGCGCCAAGAAGTTAAGAAGGAAAGAAATTCCACAAATGAACATTTAACAAGGCATACCTGTTAATCGAAATGCAGTCCAGGTAACTGCCTTATGAAGCTGGTTGAGAGAATGCCAAGAGTGTGCAAAGCTGTCCATCAAGGCAAAGGTTGGCTACTTTGAAGAATCAAAAATGGGTTAATGCATGATTCTATACGTGTTATTTCATAGTTTGATGTCTACACTATTATTCTACAATGTAGAAAATAGTACAAATAAAGAAAATCCCTGGAATGAGTAGGTGTGTCCAAACTTTTGACTGGTACTGTATAAGAAATTAATTTACAGTAAAAATGTTCTTCAGTATCCCTAAGTTATAGGCTTCCTTTAAGGAACATTAACTAGCGCCCACTTAATAGTCTCATTCCCAGTCACAGGAAGTAAAGGTCAGCAGTAGAATTCTCTCTGACACTTGGGCTTTTGTGGGTAATTTAAAGACATGTCAGAGAAGACCTTTGGCTGGCTCGGGTGAGGAGGAAAGGAAACGTTCCATATTTTTGAGGCCTCTTTTTGAAGTGTATTATAGGGATAAGTGTGTCGGATTTCTGGGACTGTAAGATATGTATAACTCAGTGGAGTCACACGGATCACATATCACAATACCAATGACGTGGCCATGGGAGGCAGGCCTGTGGATGACCAGGGAGATTGATCAATCGAAACAGGTGGATGTAGGATAGCAGTCATTGTCTTACGTCAGATAGCGTTGAGATAGCGTTGAGGGACAAGCATTGTGGAGAAGTGACTCCACCTGTTGGAAGACAGTGGGACAGCGGTACCATGTAATTAACACATACAGAGTGGCTTGCGAAAGTATTCACCCCCCTTGGCAATTTTCCTATTTTGTTGCCTTACAACCTGGAATTAAATAGATTTTGGGGGGGTTTGTATCATTTGATTTACACAACATGCCTACCACTTTGAAGATGCAAAATATTTTTTATTGTGAAACAAACGGGAAATGAGACACAAAAACTGAAAACTTGAGCGTGCGTAACTATTCACCCCCCAAAGTCAATACTTTGTAGAGACACCTTTTGCAGCAATTACAGCTGCAGGTCTCTTGGGGTATGTTTCTATAAGCTTGGCACATCTAGCCACTGGGATTTTTGCCCATTCTTCAAGGCAAAACTGCTCCAGCTCCTTGAAGTTGGATGGGTTCTACTGGTGTACAGGAATCTTTAAGTCATACCACAGATTCTCAATTGGATTGAAGTCTGGGCTTTGACTAGGCCATTCCAAGACATGTAAATGTTTCCCCTTAAACCAATTGAATGTTGCTTTAGCAGTATGCTTAGGGTCATTGTCCTGCTGGAAGGTGAACCTCTGTCCCAGTCTCAAATATCTGGCAGTCTGAAACAGGTTTCCCTCAATAATTTCCCTGTATTTAGAGCCACCCATTATTATTCATTCAATTCTGACCAGTTTTCCAGTCCCAGCTGATGAAAAACATCCCCACAGCATGATGCTGCCACCACCATGCTTCACTGTGGGGATGGTGTTCTCGGGTTGAAGCGAGGTGTTGGGTTTGCGCCAGACATAGTGTTTTCCTTGATGGCCAAAAAGCTACATTTTAGTCTCATCTGACCAGAGAACCTTCTTCCATGTGTTTGGGGAGTCTCCCACATGCCTTTTGGCAAACACCAAACGTGATTGTTTATTTTTTTCTTTAACAATGGCATTTTTCTGGCCACTCTTCTGTAAAGCCAAGCTCTGTGGAGTGTATGGCTTAAATTGGTCCTATGGACAGATACTCCAATCTTCGATGTGGAGCTTTGCAGCTCCTTCAGGGTTATCTTTGGTGTCTTTGTTGCCTTTCTGATTAATGCCCTCCTTGCCTGGTCTGTGAGTTTTGGTGGGCGACCCTCTGTTTGCAGGTTTATTGTGGTGCCATATTCTTTCATTTTTTTAAATACTGGTTTTAATGGTGCTCCGTGGGATGTTCAAAGTTTCGGATATTTTTTTATAACCCAACCCTGATCTGTACTTCGCCACAACTTTGTCCCTGACCTGTTTGGAGAGCTCCTTTGTCTTCATGGTGCCGCTTGCTTGGTGGTGCCCCTTGCTTAGTGGTGTTGCACAAGATCTTATGCAGGGGCTTCATTGCAAAGGGGGTGAATACATATACACGCACCACTTATCTATACAGTTTTTATTTTATTTTTTGAAACAAGTTCTTTTTTTTATTTCACTTCACCAATTTGGACTATTTTGTGTATATCCATTACATGAAATCCAAATAGAAATCCACTTAAATTACAGATTGTAATGCAACAAAATAGGAAAAACGCCAAGTGGGATGAATACGTTTGCAAGGCACTGTAATTCACAGGTAGCTATGGGAGGTGTGTCACAGTATGCAGGTGGATATAGTACACCAGTACAATTTACCATTTAAATGAGTACAGTTTACTAAGGCTGTTCATTCAAAAGCAAGAGCTTGAAAACTAACAAATCAAGGCCTTTGATATTAGATGAGCATGTTTCCATGCGTTTCTTACATCTGTTAGGCAGATCTATGCTTTTGAATGTTCTTAATTTGCTCTGACAGTAGCTCCCAGTTGGCTATAATAACCACCGCTAATATAGGTTTATATTCTGCTTATGACAATGCACAGAGCCTGCAGATGATCCAGCAGAATCCTGTTCCTAAGGATGTGTCCCAAATGGCAGCCTATTTGCTATATAGTGCAATACTTTAGACCAGAGCCCTGGTCAAAAATAGTGCACTGTTAGGTACCATTCGGGACACGCCTGTTTTCTAACACCTCTATTCCATTCCTCTCCGTCCCAGGGGACCATCCTATCCTCTCCTATCGTCAGCCCTCCGGCTGCTCAGTAACACTGCTGACCTCCTCCACGGATGCCACCTCTGTTGTGAGGATGAGCTGTCTGCCTGTCCACCGCTCGCCGATAACAGATCCATTTCTGCGCTCCTCACTGCCCAGCCGTCACACATCTGAGGCTGTACCGGTTTGATTTATTCCCCCTTCCTCTCCATTCCCTCCTCCCTCTCCTTATTTGTGCATTTATTTGGGGATATTATTTTTCTACACACAAACCGTAAGTGCCGGGGCCATCTTATTGATTGACTACTGCATGCAGTGCCCTGGGGGTTTCTGCTGTTAAGAAGTTGAGTTATGAAAACAGATTTCGAAGTTCCTGACCATGGATGGATGGAATATGAAACCAAATAGACTGTGGTCTGCATTTGCTTAAGTGAAGTGCATGCGGTTTGGTTTGGGGATCATGTAAGAATATCAATCCAAATGCCCTCCGAGCTTAAATGAATACAGATGGACCTAAAACTAGATGGCAGCTTATCTGAATCATGAGGCTTCAGTATGTAACGTTGCAGTATCTAATAAATGTATTAATGTGCAAAGTGTTTTTTTGGTTTATCTCTTGTGGGAGGTGTAGGCTAATTTAGCAGTAAAACTTGTATTTCCTTGCGGGTGGCATCATTTACACTATGTGCGTTTAAAAAAGCTTCAACACGTCCCATCTCCATTCCCTATCATTACACTAGTTTCTCTATGTCTGTGACCCAAAGGCCTCTGGTCAAACGTAGTGCACTACTGTCACGCCCTGGCCATAGAGAAACTTTTTATTCTCTATTTTGGTTAGTCCAGGGTGTGACTAGGGTGAGCGTTCTATGTTCTTTTTTCTATGTTTTTGTATTTCTTTGATTTTGGCCTGTATGGTTCCCAATCAGAGGCAGCTGTCATTCATTGTCTCTGATCGAGAAGCACACTTAGGTAGCTCTTGCCCACGTGGGTTTTGTGGGTAGCTGTTTTCTGTTTTGTGTGAGTACCTGACAGAACTGTTGCATTTTGTTCCACTTTTGTTTTTGTTTCAGTGTTCAGGTTACAATAAACATCATGAACATGCTCTTTGGTCTACTCCTTCTTCCTCAGACGAACATCGTTACAGAACTACCCACCACCAAAGGACCAAGCAGCGTGGTAAGGAGGAGCAGCGCTATAAGGAGGAATGGACATGGGAGGACATTCTGGACGGCAAGGGATCCTAAACATGGGAGGAGATCCTGGCTGGAAGGGATCGCCTCCCATGGGAACAGGTGGAGGCAGCCAGGAGAGTGGAGGCAGCAGGAAAAGGGAGCCAACGATTTGAGGGAACACGGCTGGCAAGGAAACCCGAGAGGCAGCCCCAAAAATGTATTGGGGGGAGGTACACGTGGAGTGTGGCAGAGTCAGGTTGGAGACCTGAGCCCGCTCCCCGTGCTTACCTCGGCGAGCAGGTGACAGGTCAGGCCCCGTGCTATGGGGTGATGCGCACTGTGTCTCGGCCGAGTATTCACGGGCCGGTGTGCTCGGTGCCAGTGTCCCGCATTTGCCGGGTGGAAGCTGGCATCCAGCCATGCGGTCGAGACCGCCAGTGCACCTCCACGTCCCTGTGTATCCAGTGCCTCGGCCAAGGAAGCTGCCTGTATGTCTCCCCAGCCTGGTGAGTGCCTGCTCCCAGAACCAAGTCTCCCTCCAGTCCGGAGCTGCCAGAGCCTCCCTCCAGTCCGGAGCTGCCAGAGCCTCCCTCCAGTCCGGAGCTGCCAGTGCCTCCCTCCTGTCTGGAGCTGCCAGAGCCTCCCTCCTGTCCAGAGCTGCCAGAGCCGCCCGTCAGTCCGGAGCTGCCAGAGCCGCCCGTCAGTCCGGAGCTGCCAGAGCCGCCCGTCAGTCCGGAGCTGCCAGAGCCGCCCGTCTGTACGGAGCTGCCAGAGCCGCCCAACTGTCAGGAGCTGCCAGAGCCGCCCATCTGTCCGGAGCTGCCAGAGCCACTCGTCAGTCCGGAGCTGCCAGAGCCGCCCGTCAGTCCGGAGCTGCCAGAGCCGCCCGTCAGTCCGGATCTGCCAGAGCCGCCCTTCACTCCGGAGTTGCCAGAGCCGCCCTTCACTCCGGAGCTGCCAGAGCCGCCCTTCACTCCGGAGTTGCCAGAGCCGCCCTTCACTCCGGAGCTGCCAGAGCCGCCCTTCACTCCGGAGCTGCCAGAATCGCAGGCCCTCAGTCCAGAGGCGCCCCTCAGTCTAGAGGCGCCCCTCAGTCCAGTGGAGCCCTCTACGAGGGTCTTCAGTCCGGGGCCCACTGCGAGGGTCCACGTCCCGCACCCAAGCCGCTGCCATAAGAAGCCCACCCGGACCCTCCCCTTTAGAGTCAGGTTTTGCGGCCGGTGTGCGCACCTTGGTACTGTCACGCCCTGGCCATAGAGAGGCTTTTTATTCTCTGTTTTGGTTAGGCCAGGGTGTGACTAGGGTGGGCATTCTATGTTCTTTTTTTAATGGTTTTGTATTTCTTTGTTTTTGGCCTGGTATGGGGTTCCCAATCAGAGGCAGCTGTCGTTCATTGTCGCTGATTGAGAACCATACTTAGGTAGCTCTTGCCCACATGGGTTTTGTGGGTAGTTGTTTTCTGTTTTGTGTGAGTACCTGACAGAACTGTTGCGTTTTGTTCCACTTTTGTTTTTGTTTCAGTGTTCAGGTTACAATAAACATCATGAACATGTGCCATGCTGCGCTTTGGTCTACTACTTCTTCCTCAGACGAACATCGTTACAACTACATAGGGAATAGGGTGCCATTTGGGAAGCAGTATATCTATATTCAGTGAGAGCTTATTCGCCGGAAACTCCAACCACATTATAACAACCTCTGGAGAGGCTCCGTGGTGAGATCTGAGGTGAAAACGGTGGTAAATATTTAATACGTGCTATGATCTGGGCTCGGCACTCGTTAACAGGTGCATGGCCCTGAGGGGTGAAGCACTAAAGGCTGAAGGGGAGGTGAGAGAAGAGCATTAACACCTCAGATCATCTTAACTCTGGAGAACGGCAAGAGTCTACAGGGCCTTTTCCCTCTACTCTCTGCTTTGCCACCTGAAGACAAGGCATGAAGTGGGTAGGACAGAAGCAGCGAGCAGAAGAATAAGGAGGTGTTATCTCAGAATAACACAGCATGCTGCAGTGACTGTGTTCTATTGACGATTAGGCCAGATGTTGAGGATATGTTAGGCTACGTCCCAAATGGCACCATATTCCCTATTAAAGTACGTTACTATTGACACAGGCCCATAGGGTTCTGATCAAAAGTAATGCACCATGTAGGAAATAGATTGCGATTTGGGACATGTTTTTACTCTTTAATTTTTGGCTATTACAGAGTTTACATTTGAGTCATTCAGCAGACACTCCTATCCAAGCGACATTTTTTTCTTTGTTTAACCAGGTAGGCTAGTTGAGAACAAGTTCTCATTTACAACTGCGACCTGGCCAAGATAAAGCATAGCAATGCGACACAAACAACAACACAGTTACACATGGAATAAACAAACATGCAGTCAATAATACAATAGAAAAGTATATATACAGTGTGTGCCAATGAGGTAGGATAAGGGAGGTAAGGCAATAAATAGGCCATAGTGGTGAAATAATTACAATATAGCAATTAAACACTGGAGTGATATATGTGCAGAAGATGAGTGTGCAAGTAGAGATACTGGGGTGCAAAGGAGCAAAATAAATAACAGTATGGGGGATGAGGTAGTTGGATGGGCTATTTACAGATGGGCTATGTACAGGTGCAGTGATCTGTGAGCTGCTCTGACAGCTGGTGCTTAAAGTTAGTGAGGGAGATATGAATCTCCAGCTTCAGTGATTCTTGCAGTTCATTCCAGTCATTGGCAGCAGAGAACTGGAAGGAAAGGCGGCCAAAGAGGAATTGGCTTTGGGGGTGACCAGTGAGGTATACCTGCTGGAGTACATGCTGCGGGTGGGTGCTGCTATGGTGACCAGTGAGCAGAGATAAGGTGGAGCTTCACCTAGCAAAGACTTATAGATGACCTGGAGCCAGTGGGTTTGGCGACAAATATGAAGCAGGGAACAGCCAACGAGAGCATACAGGTCACAGTGGTGGGTAGTATATGGGGCTTTGGTGACAAAACGGATGGCACTGTGATAGACTGCATCCAATTTGCTCAGTAGAGTGTTGGAAAATAGTTTGTAAATGATATCTCCGAAGTCAAGGATCCGTAGGATAGTCAGTTTTTTATGAGGGTAGCATGAGTGAAGGATGCTTTGTTGCGAAATAGGAAGCCGATTCTAGATTTCATCTTGGATTGGAGATGCTTAATGTGAGTCTGGAAGGAGAGTTTACAGTCTAACCAGACACCTAGGTATTTGTAATTGTCCACATATTCTAAGTCAGAACCGTCCAGAGTAGGCAGGTGTGGGCAGCGATTGGTTGAAGATCGCATTTAAGAGCAGTTGGAGGCCACGGAAGGAGAGTTGTATGACATTGAAGCTCGTCTGGAGGTTAGTTAACACAGTGTCAAAAGAAGGGCCAGAAGTATACCAATGGTGTCGTCTGCGTAGAGGTGGATCAGAGAATCACCAGCAGCAAGAGGGACATCATTAATGTATACAGAGAAAGAGTTGGCCTGAGAATTGAACCCTGTGGCACCCCCATAGAGACTGCCAGAGGTCCGGACAACAGGCCCTCCGATTTGACACACTGAACTTTGTCTGAGAAGTAGTGGGTGAACCAGACGAGGCAGTCATTTGAGAAACCAAGGCTGTTGAGTCTGCCAATAAGAATGTGGTAATTGACAGAGTCAAAAGCATTGGCCAGGTTGATGAATACAGCTGCACAGTACTGTCTCTTATCGATAGCGGTTATGATATCGTTTAGGACCTTGAGTGTGGCTGAGGTGCACCCATGACCAGCTCGGAAAACAGATTGCATAGCAGAGAAGGTACGGTGGTATTCGAAGTGGTCGGTGATCTGTTTGTTAACTTGGCTTTCGAAGACCTTAGAAAGGCAGGGTAGGATGGATATAGGTCTGTAGCAGTTTGGGTTGAGAGTGTCTCCCCCTTTGAAGAGGGGGGTGACTGTGGCAGCTTTCCAATCTTTGGGGATCTCAGAAAATACGAAAGAGAGGTTGAACAGGCTAATAATAGGGGTTGCAATAATTTTGGGGGATCATTTTAGAAAGAGAGGGTCCAAATTGTCTAGCCTGGCTTATTTGTAGGGGGCCAGAATTTGCAGCTCTTTCAGAACATCAGCTATCTGGATTTGGGTGAAAGAGAAATGGGTGAGGCTTGGGCATGTTGCTGTGGGGTGTGCAGGGCTGTTGGCTGGGGTAGTGGTAGCCAGGTGGAAAGCATGGCCAGCCATAGAAATATGCTTATTGAAATTCTCAATTATCATGGATTTATCGGTGGTGACAGTGTTTCCTAGCCTCAGTTGCGAGGAGGTGCTCTTATAATCCATGGACTTTACAGTGTCCCAGAACTTATTGGATTTTGTGCTACAGGATGCAAATTTCTGTTTGAAAAGGCTAGCATTTGCTTTATTAACTGCCTGTGTATATTGGTTCCTAACTTCCCTGAAAAGTTGCATATCGCGGAGGCTATTCAATGTTTTTGTGCTGGTCAAGGGCAGACAGAACTCTGCAGGCTATCTCTGCAGTAGAATGCAACTCCGCCCCCTTTGGCAGTTCTATCTTGCCGGAAAATATTATAGTTTGGGATGGAAATTTCAGTTTTCTTTTGTGATCTTCCTTCGCCAGGATTCAGACACGGCTAGGACATCCGGGTTGGCAGAGTGCGCTAAAGTAGTGAATAAAGCAAACTTAAGGAGGAGGCTTCTAATGTTAACATGCAATGAAACCAAGGCTTTTACGGTTACAGAAGTCAACAAATGAGAGCGCACGGGGAATGGGAGTGGTGCTAGGCACTGCAGGGCCTGGATTAACCTCTACATCACCAGAGGAACAGAGGAGGAGTAGGATAAGGAAACGGCTAAAGGCTGTAAGAACTGTTCGTCTAGTAAGTTCGGAACAGAGTTAAAGGAGCAGGTTTCTGGGCACAGTAGAATAGATTCAAGGCATAATGTACAGACAAAGGTATGGTAGGATGTGAATACAGTGGAGGTAAACCTATGCATTGAGTGATGATGAGAGAGATATTGTCTCTAGAAACATCATTTAAACCAGGTGAGGTCACTGCATGTGTGGGAGGTGGAACTAAAGGGTTAGCTAAGGCGTATTGAGCAGGGCTAGAGGCTCCACAGTGAAATAAGGCAATAATAACTAACCAAAACAACAATGGACAATGCATATTGACATTAGGGAGAGGCATGCGTAGCCAAGTTATCGGAGGGTCCACTGAGTAGCTGGGTGAGCTGGAGACATGGCGATTCAGAGAGCTAGCAGAAGGGCCAGAGAGGGACGTCACGATGGAAGAAGTCAGTTGTAGCCCCTTCGTGAGGTTACGTCGGCAGATCAGTTGTGATGGATCAGCAGGGCTCCGTGTAGTAAAAGGGTCCAGGCCAATTGGCAAAATAGGTATAGTAGCCCAAAAAAATTGTCTGATGGACTTCTTCAGCTAACAGTCCGGTGTGCTCTAGACAGCTAGCGGGCCACGGCTAGCAGGCTAGCAGATGGGCATTCAGGGGACATTGCGATGGGTGAGCCAGTTGAAAAACCCCCTCGGGCGGATTACGGCGGTAGTTCATTCGTGATGGATCGGCGGGGCTCCGTATCGACAATAAAAGGGGTCCAGTCCAATTGGCAAAATAGGTATTGTAGCCCAAGGAGTGGCTGATGGACCTCTTCAGCTAGCCAGGAGATGGGCCAAGCATAGGCTAGCTCCAGGCTAATTGGTGCTTGCTTTCGGGACAGAGACGTTAGCCAGGAGAAGCCAATCGGATAGTAGCTAGCTAGCTGCAATGATCCAGGTGAAGAGGTTAAGAGCTTGCGGTAGGAATCCGGGGATATGCAGAGTAAGAATTCCGATACGCTCTGGGTTGAATCGCGTTGTGCAGACTAGCAAGAGTTGTCCAGGATAAAGGTTAGCTGATGACCGCTAGCAGTGGCTAGCTGACTACTAGCTAGTTAGCTGGCTAGCTCCTGTTGGCCGTTCCAGTTCTGAAGTAAAGAAAATAGCAGATCCATACCACATTGGGTGAGGCGGGTTGCAGGACAGTATGTTGAAGTTGTGGTTAATATAAAAATAAAAAATATATGCGAAGAAAAAATATAGAAAAATATATATACACGGGACACCACAAGATGAAGACAAAAGACACCTGACTGCTACGCCATCTTGGGGGAAAAAACATATACATATATGGTGCATTCGGAAAGTATTAAGACGCCTTAAATTTTCCACATTTTGTTACATTACAGCCTTATTCTAAAATGGATTAAATACATTTTCCCGTCATTCTATACATAATACCCCATTATGACAATGCAAAAACAGGTTTTTAGAAATGTTTGCAAATCTATTAAAAATTCAAAACAAAGAAGTGATTTACATAAGTAAATCCTTTGCTATGAGACTCGAAATTGAACAGGTGCATCCTGCTTCCATTGATCGTCCTTAAGATGTTTCTAGAACTTGATTGGAGTCCACTTGTGGTAAATTCAATTGATTGAACATGATTTGGAAAGGCACACACCTGTCTATATAAGTTGACAGTGCATGTCAGAGCAAAAACCAAGCCACGAGGTCAAACAAATTGTCCATAGAGCTCAGAGACAGGATTGTGTTGATGCACAGATTTGAGAAAGGGTACCAAAACATTTCTGTAGCATTGAAGGTTCCCAAGAACACAGTGGCCTCCATCATTCTGAAATTGAAGAAGTTTGGAACCACCAAGAATCTTCCTAGTGCT
Source organism: Oncorhynchus tshawytscha (assembly GCF_018296145.1). Taxonomy (NCBI): domain Eukaryota; kingdom Metazoa; phylum Chordata; class Actinopteri; order Salmoniformes; family Salmonidae; genus Oncorhynchus; species Oncorhynchus tshawytscha. Next base: position 20,530,974 of record NC_056439.1, read on the forward strand.
GGCCGCCTGGCCAAATTGAGCATTCGGAGGAGAATGGCATGGTCAAGGAAGTGACCAAGAACCCGATGGTCACTCTGACAGAGTTCCTCTGTGGAGATGGGAGAACCTTCCAGAAGGACAACCATCTCTGCAGCACTCCACCAATCAGACCTTTATGGTAGAGTGGCCAGACTGAAGCCACTCCTCAGTAAAAATGCATGACAGCCTGCTAGGAGTTTGACAAAAGGCACCTAAAGGACTCAGACCAAGAAAAACAAGATTCTCTGGTCTGATGAAACCAAGATTGTACTATTTGGCCTGAATGCCAGGCGTCAAGTCTGGAGGAAACCCGGCACCATACGTACAGTGAAGCATGGTGGTGGCAGCATCATGCTGTGGGGATGTTTTTCAGCAGCAGGGACTGGGAGTCTACTCAGGATCGAATGAAAGATGAACAGAGCAAAATACAACGAGATACTTTATGAATACCTGCTCCAGAGCGCTCAAGACTTCAGACTGGGTCGAAGATTCACCTTCTAACAGGACAACGACCCTAAGCACACAGCCAAGACAATGCAGGAATGACTTCGGGACAAGTATCTGAATATCCTTGAGTGGCCCAGCCAGAGCCTGGACTTGAACCCAATCAAACATCTCTGGAGAGACCTGAAAATATCCAACCTGACAGAGCTTGACAGGATCTGTAGAGAAGAATGGGAGAAACTCCCCAAATACGTACCTGTTTACCAAGCTTGTAGCGTCATACCCCAGAAGACTCAAGGCTGTAATCGGTGCCAAAGGTGCTTCAACAAACTACTGAGTAAAGGGTCTGAATAATTATGTAAATGTTGAGCTGGAGGATTTTTCAACGCATCGGCAGAACAGAGAAGCTACGTCTGGTAAGACGAGGGGTGGGGGTGTCTTTTTGTCAATAACAACTGATGCGCGATGTCTAATATTAAAGAAGTCTCGAGGTATTGCTCGCCTGAAGTAGAGTACCTTGTGATATCCTGAAGACCACACTATCTACCAAGAGAGTTCTCATCTATATTATTCGTAGCCATCTATTTATCACAATAGACCGATGCTGGCACTAGGACCACACTCAACCAAGGACATAAGCAAACAAGAAAATGCTCACCCTGAAGTGGCGCTCCTTGTGGCCGAGGACTTTAATGCAGGCAAACTTAAAACAGTTTTACCAAATTTTTACCAGCATGTCACATTTGCAACCAGAGAAACAAAACTCTAGACCACCTTTACTCCACACACAGAGATGCATACAAAATTCTCCCCCACCCTCCAGACACGAGCCTACCAGACGAGCTTAATGCCTTTTATGCTTGCTTCGAGGCAAGCAACACTGCAGCATGCACGAGAGCACCAGCTGTTCTGGATGACTGTGTGTGAACGGGTTTGGTAGCCAATGTGAGCAAGACCTTTAAACAGGTCAATATTCACAAAGCCATGGGACCAGAAGGATTACCAGGATGTGTACTCAAAGCATGCGGGGACCAACTGGCAGGTGTCTTCACAGACATTTTCAACCTCTCCCTGACTGAGTCTGTAATACCTACATGTTTCAAGCAGACAACCATAGTCCCTGTGCCCAAGGAAGCGAAGGTAACCTGCTTAAATGATTACCACCACGTAGCACTCACGTCGGTAGCCATGGAGTGCTCTGAAAGGCTAGTCATGACTCACATCAACAGCATCCTCTCGGATACCCTAGACCCACTCCAATTCGCATACCGCCCCCACAGATCCACAGATGATGCAATCTCACTTGAACTCCACACTGCCCTTTCCCACCTGGACAAAAGGAACACCTATTTGAGAATACTGTTCATTGACTACAGCTCAGCATTCAACACCATAGTTCCCACAAAGCTCATCACTAAGCTAAGGACCCTGGGACTAAACACCTCCCTCTGCAACTGGATCCTGGACTTCCTGACGGGGCGCCCCCCAGGTGGTAAGGGTAATTAACAACACGTCTGCCACGCTGATCGTCAACACTGGGGAACCTCAGGGGTGTGTACACCTTGTTCACCCGTGACTGCGTGGCCAAACACGACTCCAACACCATCATTAAGTTTGATGACACATGATGACACAACAGTGGGAGGCCTGATCACCAACAAGGATGAAACAGCCTATAGGGAGGAGGTCAGAGAACTGGCAATATGGTGCCAGGACAACAACCTCTCCCTCAATGTGAGCAAGACAAAGGAGCTGATCGTGGACTACAGGAAAAGGCGGGCTGAACAGGGGGTTGTAGTGGAGAGGGTCGAGAGTTTCAAGTTCCTTGGTATCCACATCACCAAAGATCTATCATGGTCCAAACACACCAAGACAGTCGTGAAGAGGGCACGACAAAACCTTTAACCCTCAGGAGACTGAAAAGGTTTGGCATGGGTCCCCAGATCCTCAAAAGGTTTTATAGCTGCATCATGGAGAGCATCCTGACCGGTTGCATCACCGCCTGGTATGGCAAATGCTCGGCATTTGACTGTAAGTCGATACAGTGGGTGGTGCATTTGGCCCAGTACATCACTGGGCCAAGCTTCCTGCAATCCAGGACCAGTGTCAGAGGAAAGCCCAGAAAATTGTCAGAGACTCAAGTCACCCAAGTCATAGACTGTTTTCTCTGCTTACCGCGCGGTACCAGAGCGTCAAGTCTAGGACCAAAAGGCTCCTTAACAGCTTCTACCCCAAAGCCATAAGAAGGCTGAACAATTAATCAAATGGTCACCGGACTATTACATTGAACTCCCCCCCTCCCCCGCTCCATTTATTTTGTACACTGCTGCTACTCACTATTATCTATGCCTAATCACTTCACTCCTACCTACATGTACAAATGACCTCGACTAACCTGTACCCCCGCACACTGACTCGGTATCGGTACCCCCTGTATATAGCTTCGTTATTTTTATGTTATTGTGCTACTTTTTATTATTTTTTACTTTACTTTATTTGGTAAGTATTTTCTTCTTGAACTGCACTGTTGGTTAAGGGTTTGTAAGTAAGCATTTCATGGTAAGGTGTATACTTGTTGTATTTGGCACATGTGACAAATAAAGTTTGATTTGATGTATAAAAATGCAGGGCAGGCCATTATTTTGGCTACCATGGCTATAGCTCTATATGATGACTATGCCCCCAAACACTGGGCACAGGTGGTCACTGAATGGTTTGATGATTTGAAAGTGATGTAAACCACATGCCATGGCCGTCTCAGTCACCAGGGGCCTCATTTATAAACCGTGCGTATACAAAATATATCCCAAAATGTGTCTGTGCCAGTTCATGCAAAAGTTAACATTTATAAAAATGTGACTTGATGTGGGAATGTACTCATCCCTGGAAACTTTAGACCATGCTGAGGACCATCTATTGGTTAAAATATTGTATTGTAAGCTGCAGAGTAAGTATTTTGTGCAAATGGGGGACATGATGAAAAGCTTATTGATAAAAAAACTAAAAACAGGAACAGATATTAACAAAAATACAACCATTTGCCATTAGAAAGAAGAGCAAAAATCTGTTTTTTTTATCTAAAATTATTAGACATAGGAATCTTTTTCCTATTTTTTTTATTTTCATATCCATTGTTGTCACGACTTCCGCCGAAGTCGGTCCCTCTCCGGTGGTGGTGTTCGGCGGTCGACGTCACCGGTCTTCTAGCCATCGCCGCTCATTTTCCATTTGTTTTGTCTTGTTTTCCCGCACACCTGGTGTATGGAATTGTTCTTTGTGTAGGGTGTTACGCTTCAGGCTGGCTTGCGCTAGGTTTGTTTCAAACCTAGGTTTGTTTGTCTTGTTTAATCCGATTCATGTTACCGTGGTTGTGCTTTGTGCTGCCTCGCCTGTGCCTTTGGGCCAGGGTGTATATTAAAGTACTCCTGTAATCACCCATCTCTGCTCTCCTGCGCCTGACTTCCCGGCAACCAGTCACTCACCACATTACAATTGCAGAATATTCCTCACCTTTTCTGTCCGTGATGTGTTCATGTTCCCGAAAGAGCCATACATCAATTTACCATATGCATCTCTCATTTAATTGGATTTTATTCATTTAGCCCTAATTTTAACAGGTAAGTTGACTAAATATATTGGTTATATGTATTTCAAGTTTTAAGATATCATAGGCAGCGTGGTGTATAATATTGGTATACAGTCAAATTTAACAGCATATTTTTACATTGAAGTAGGCCTATGTATCAAGTTTCAAGTTTTTTTAGTCACGTGCACAAGTACAGTGAAATGCCTTTGGTTGATTGCTCTTTCCCAACAATGCAGTAATGAATACAGATAGGACTACAAAAAAAGTAGAACACAATTACTGCTAAGGATTCAAACATTCTGCCCACACAGTAAATAGACCAGTAGCTTGTGTAAAATATTTGATATTATGGGTAGGCTACAGTATTGGTGTGCGTGCAATAGGAGTGCAACATAATTGCCTATTTGATCTCAGAGCCTATACCAAGGCAGGATATATAAACCCAATCTATTGATAAACTAAATATTGAACAATTCATCTTCTGCATACCATGGCCTAATAATGCCAATAGTTCCAAATTATACAGCAAATAAAGGGCGTTATTGTCACCATAAAAGGTGAATGTAGGCGTTTTCCAGGGGGGTGTGGGTGGGGCTTAATGCTCGTTCACGCACGCACAGTTTTACGACGAGTCTGATTAATAACGGGATATATCCCGTTATTAATCAATCCCAATATTTTTGTATGTGTGCAGAGTTTTCAGACATGGCATTCGCATAAATTTAGTGTGAAATTGACCTAACGGTTATAAACGAGGCCCCAGATCTCAACCCAATTGTACACCTGAGACATTGTTTTCCACCACCATTAACAAAACACCAAATTAGGAAATGTCTCGTGGAAGAATGTTGTCGCTGACTCGTGGTTACCCAACTTCTTAATAAGACACTTTTAATGTTTGTGTTTCCTTTATTTTGGCAATTACCTCTACATGACCAATACTTTATGAAATAGACCTACTGAAATCAAGGAAAAAAATCAGAATTTAATCAAATATTATTGAAAAAACTGCCTGTCCTTCTTTCTTTTTGTTACTCAAACACTTGAAAAACATGAATTCTTGACAGGAAGAGATTAGTACCCTCAAAATGGTTTCTGACTTTCGGGTTAACTAAAACTCTGGCAGTGAATCACTTGAATGCTACAAAATATTGGATATTTCAAGCCTTAGTAATGCTTATTTATTTGACTCCTTCTCTTCATGGCATCTCGGTCTCTCGACTCAGATGCCAAACTCACTTATTCACACATACAATTCAGTAAGGAGTGTTTTGGCAATCCACTCAAAAAAATACATCAGGGTATTTCAAGAATGTAGATTCTCCTCCTCTCAAAATGTGAGTATGCTACATAGATTTATTCTGTTTGTGTACATCTCTCTCTGCGTGAGAGAGCCTCCAGTATTTATGCTGCAGTAGTTTGTGTCGGGGGGCTAGGGTCAGTTTGTTATATCTGGAGTACTTCTCCTGTCTTATCCGGTGTCCTGTGTGAATTTAAGTATGCTCTCTCTAATTCTCTCTTTCTTTCTCTCTCTCGGAGGACCTGAGCCCTAGGACCATCCCTCAGGACTACCTGGCATGATGACTCCTTGCTGTCCCCAGTCCACCTGGCCGTGCTGCTGCTCCAGTTTCAACTGTTCTGCCTGTGATTATTATTATTTGACCATGCTGGTCATTTATGAACATTTGAACATCTTGGCCATGTTCTGTTATAATCTCTACCCGGCACAGCCAGAAGAGGACTGGCCACCCCTCATAGCCTGGTTCCTCTCTAGGTTTCTTCCTAGGTTTTGGCCTTTCTAAGGATTTTTTCCTAGCCACCGTGCTTCTACACCTGCATTGCTTGCTGTTTGGGGTTTTAGGCTGGGTTTCTGTATAACACTTTAAGATATCAGCTGATGTACGAAGGGCTATATAAATACATTTGATTAGATTTTTTTTTTTTTTTTTTGGGGGGGGTAGATTGCAATCCAGCAATCACCATATCTAAGAAAAATAAAGCTTTGACCTAAACTCTTTATACTCTTAGAAACACCTCTTCCCAACATTTAAATGTTTGCCTGGGGATGACGGGGAAAATGTATTGTTTTCATATTTTCTAAAGCTGTGTTTCCCATAATTACACTGCTGGTGAATATGTTAGAGTTTAATTTGAACACATTTGTTTGTGGAAACAGCATCTCCCCAGCTTTATAAGAGATGCTTTTGATTTAAATAATGTATTTTTCCTTTCTGCTGGAGCACCAAGCCTAAGGGTACGGTAAAGGAACATGGAAAGATGCAGTCTCTTTCTCTCCCTCTCTCTCTGCCTCCCTCTCTCTTTCTTTTCTCTTATGCTGACAGAAACAAAAAAAACTGGCAACTAAAAGGAAAAAAAGAGGAGTGATTTGCAGCGCAAACATCTGATCTACAATTTGACACCGTCTGTAGCTCACTTTGATCAGAACATATTGATTGATTCATGAATGAAGTTGAATCAATGGACTGGAGACCTTCACCAGGCCCTGATGTTAATACATGTGTTACAGTGGTGGGCGTCTGAGGTTCAGGTCCCTCTCTTTCTCAATCGTGCTCACTCTCTGATTCGCTTGCTCTGTCGTTCTCATCGGATGTGCTGTGTAGGAGGGATGGAGAGAAGGAATGAGAAAAGAGCGGCTCGCTATGGGTGCATACAAAGCCAGAGTGTGGGCGCCATTCTCTCTCCACAGCCCCAGAGGACAGAAAGAGAGAGAAGTTTACCTTCAACGATGAATGCTTTAGCCACGATCCACCCCCACAAGTCTGGATGGGGCCAGTCTTTTCATAGAGACGCGGATGATGTTCTGTTCTCTGCTCTTCTCTTCTTCCTACAAAACAAATCCCATGAACAGTTTTCCCCTTACATTATTCACATGCCAAACCTGGTTATATAGATGTGTATTAGTGAGCATGTACGGTGAAACTAATGTCTTAAGAAACATCATATTAGCTAAAACGTTCAGCTATATCTGAGTTTTTAGATTGCAGGGTGAAAAGATAGAAACATAATAACTATTATACTTCTATGATCTTTCATGCTCACAAATGACTGTGGACCTTTTTAGTAGACGCTCTTAGTCAGGGCAACTTACAGGAGCAATTAGGGTTAAGTGACTAGCTCAAGGGCACATTTTTCACCTAGTTGGCTCAGGATTCAAACCAGTGACATTTTGGTTACTAGCCCATTGCGCTTAATCGCTAGGCTACCTGCCACCCTATGGCCCGATGGTCAAAAGGAGTGCAGTACATAGGGAATTGGGTGCCATTTGGGATACAGCCCAAGTGTTGACTTCCAGGAGTGATTTGGCCCTTTTGTCTCTCTGTAATTATAAATTAACACATTCGTCTGGGCAGACACTCTATTTCTCTCTATATACAGCTGATTCTGTGCCAAATCCCACTCTCAGAAGCTCGCCTGCCAAAACTTCTCCAGAATCCAAATCTGCGTCCCAAATGGCATGCATTTGGTATGCAGACCTAGAATCTGGCACAGGGTAGCTGAACCCCTCAGGTAAGAAGGTAGACACATCTTCAATGGTTTTCTATTTTCCTTTAAATACCTAAAACTCTAAAGAGGGTGAATAAATGTCATGTCCCACAACTCTTACATCTATTTATTTCCTCTTCTGCTTTCATTGGTGATCACCTGAGATCTTTTATTTATTTATTTTACCTTTATTTAACTAGGCAAGTCAGTTAAGAACCAATTCTTATTTTTAATGACAGCCTAGGAACAGTGGGCTAACTGCCTGTTCAGGGGGAGAACGACAGATATGTACCTTGTCAGCTCAGGGATTTGAACTTGCAACCTTCCGGTTACTAGTCCAACGCTCTAACCACTAGGCTACCATGCCGCCCCAAGATGCATGTGTACATTCATCGGGGGGGCCGAGGCAGGTCATGACCCCCTCAAAATTAGAGACAGGTCATTTTAACCCCTAAATAATATACCATTAATAATATACCATATACCATTATTTTGTGGCTTTACACTACACAGTATTACTCAATTCCTCATTGAATGATTGGATCCCCCGCCCCCAATTAAGCTTCCGGTTTGGCCCAGTCCTCAGAAGCTGTGGTTTGTGAAGGAAATAAAAGTTGTGCAAGGCTTGTAAGGAGAAAGGAGCAAATAGTTCCTCTCTTCTCTCTCTCACCTCCCTCTTCTTAACAAACCCTTCATTTTGTGAGCTAACTTTTAACAAATACATAAGTACTGCCACATTTAACATGGTAAATTCATATGCACAAATAAGAATTTTATAGAAATGGGTATTTTTTAAATGGAGAAAGTTTCTATTTTGAAGTGACAAGATGCGTATCTTGCATGTCAGTGTTATTTCTCAAGAGGTAATAATTGGTAACGGTTATATTGGGCTCAAAGACAACTTTGGTAGTATTACAAACGTTGAAGCAGAACGTTGCTAGCAGGCTACATAATTAGAGAAAGGCTGTTTCTCTGAACCTCAGTCAGTAGGCTCAATCAAGCCTGTTTCTCTCCCCAGTCAGGGGCAGCCTGCCTGTCTCACACACTCTGACCAGCAGCAACAACCTACAGTATTCCTCCTTCTTTAGGTTTAGGAAACAAGTTTGAAAGGCAAAATACAGCACTCATGTTTATTCAATCTAATAATCACCCTACACAAAAAAAATGCTGGGTTAAAAACAACCCAATAGGACAGAACACACGTTAGGTTATTTTGACCCAGGCAGTTGGGTCACAAACAACCTATAGTTTTCTTTAAGTTGGGTGGTTGATGCTGGGTTATTGAGCTATGATCCACCGGGTCAGATCAGAAGACTGGAGGCGTGGCGTAGTAGGACCATGGCGTTCAGATAGTTGTTTTTGTCCAACCAGTCTTCTGATCTGATGGATCATAGCTAAATGACCCAACTGGCTGGGTCAAAAATAACCTAGCGTGTGCTCGCTTCACTATTTACCCAGCACTGGGTTGTATTAACACTTCTCTGTTTAGAGTGTAAGAATACTTCCAGAACCTCCTTAAATTGAGAAAATCCACAAAAGAAATAGGTCCATCCTAGTCTTTATTGAAAGAGATGCATGTGACATTGCACAGCAGTACGTTGGTTTATTTCTCCTTTATAACATTTTTCTTATTGATTTCAAAATGGTTTCAAAAGGGAAACCAAGTACTGGTGTGTGTATGTACTGTTTCTTGATGAGTATAATGTATTCTTAAAACATATTTTTGTGTAACAATAGAATAAGTTAATTCAATTGGGCCATGTGAGGAGCCATGTTCCCCCATGTTGAAAGAGGGCCATGACTGAAAGGGTTTGGGAAGCACTGATCTGGCTAATGATGGGCACAAATACAGATGGGTAACCCCATGAAGCAACCTATTTATTTATAGCCACCAAGCTGCATTAGTTGGGCTATAGGCGTTAGTGCTTATTTTGATAAAACACCTTTATTTAACTAGGGAAGTCAGTTAAGAACAAATTCTTATTTACAATGATGGCCTACCAGAAAGCAAATGGCCTCCTGCGGGGACGGGGGCTGGGATTAAAAAAATATATATATATATAGGACAAAACACACATCATGACAAGAGAGACCTAAGACAACAATATAGCATGGCAGCAACATGAAAACACAGCATGGTAGCAACACAATATGACAACAACATGGTAGTAACAACATGGCAGCAGCACAACATGGTAGCAGCACAACACATGGCACAAACATTATTGGGCCCAGACAACAGGACAAAGTGAAAGAAGGTAGAGACAATAATACATCACGCAAAACAGCCACAACTGTCAGTAAGAGTGTCCATGACTGAGTCTTTGAATGAAGAGATGGAGATAAAACAGTCTGGCGTGAGTGTTTTTTGCAGCTCGTTCCAGTCGCTAGCTGCAGTGAACTGAAAAGAGGAGTAACCCAGGGATGTGTGTGCTTTGTGGACCTTTAACAAAATGTGACTGTCAGAACGGGTGTTGTATGTGGAGGATGAGGGCTGCAGTAAATATCTCAGATAGGGGGGAGTGAGGCCTAAGAGGGTTTTATAAATAAGAATCAACCAGTGGGTCTTGCTACAGGTATAAAGAGATGACCAGTATACAGAGGAGTATAGTGCAGTGATGTGTCCTATAAGGAGCATTGGTGGCAAACCTGATGGCCGAATGGTTAAGAACATCTAGCCACTCGAGAGCACCCTTCCCTGCAGATCTATAAATTATGTCTCCGAATTCTAGCTCGGAGAAGATGGTCATCTGAATCGGGGTTAGTTTGGGAGCTGTGGTAAAAGAGGAACGATTTCGATCAAGGAAACCAAGTCTAGATTTAACCTTAGTCTGCAGCTTTGATATGTGCTGAGAGAAGGACAGTATACCATCTAGCCACACTCCCAAGTACTTGTATGAGGTTACTACCACAAGCTCCAAACCCTCAGAGGTAGTAATTACACCGGTAGGGAGAGCGGCATTCTTCTTACCAAACCACATGACCTCGGTTTTGGAGGTGTTCAGAACAGGGTTAAGGGCAGAGAAAACTTTGTGGTAGAGCGTTTAACACAAAATCCAGGGAGGGTGCAGCTGAGTTTATAAGATGGATCATCTGTATATAAATGGATGAGAGAGATTCCTACTGCTTGAGCTATGTTGTTGATGTAAATTGAGAAGAGCGTGGGGCCAAGGATCGAGCCTTGGGGTACTTCCTTGGTGACAGGCAGTGGCTGAGACAGCAGATGTTCTGCCTTTATACACTGCACCCTTTGAGAGAGGTAGTTAGCAAACCAGGCCAAAGACCCTTCAGAGACACCAATACTCCTTAGCCGGCCCACAAGAATGGAATGGTCTACCATATCAAAACCTTTGGCCAAGTCAATAAAAATAGCATCACAACATTGCTTAGAATCAAGGGCAATTGTCATTTTTAAGACCCTTAAGGTTGCAGTGACATTTGCTAAATAACACACCAGCCTGATAATATGGACCTATATGTTGTTTATTAATGGGAAATTTATATTTTAAAGGTGTCATTTTAAATCCCCAATCTGGCCGTCAAACCATCATGGCCACCTAATCATCCCCAGCTTCCAATTGGCTCATTCAACCCATGTAACTATTCCCCAGGGACCAGATTCAAAAATCGTTCTTAAGACGGTATTTCTTCTGAACTGCCATTTTTTCCTGAACTATAGGTTTAAGAAGAAAGTTAAGCAAAGTTTCTATTCCTCAAAAAGGTTATTGGAAATGTCCTTGTGCCATTTCTTATGTTTCTCCTTAAGCAAAATTCCAAGTTAGCTAAACCGTGGTATTAAACTCAGGACAGTGAGAGAAAAAGCTCATAAAAGCAATTGAACATATATAATTCGCTCACAAACTTGATCTGAAAATGTCAGTATTGATTATTTTAAACCCAAGAACATGTTTTAGAACAGCAAATCTCAGTAAGAAAAATGCTAACATGATTGCCATTGCTAGCTAGCTAGATAACTATAACGGCTGCCTAGCACCGAGCATCTTAAGAAGACATTAGAAGCTCATAAGAAAATCATTCAATCTTAAGATATTTTTGAGGAATTGCACTTATGGACTATATGAACTTTTTTTTCTTAAGATACTTCTTAAGTTCTTGCGAATCTGGGCCCAGGTCATTGCTGTAAATGAAAATGTGTTCTCAGTCAAGGCTCAGCTCCAGCAACATCAACTGTGATACAAGTCAGTATTTGATGTCCAGCCAATAGTGAGCTCTGATACCTTAGGTTTCAGTTTTGCTTGGGCATTGTGGATGGGTGTAAGCATCTGCCTCTGATTCAAGTTCAAATATAGCAATAGAAAGTGTTTTTCTACATTTTTGTTTTAAGCCTATCCCAACCATTGACACTTAGCTTAAATCATTCAGAGATAAGGCCTAACCTTAAGAATGTGGAGTTAATGCCTGTACCTAACCTTAAAATGTCATTTTTGGAACAACTTTGAAATTTGACGTTTGAGAAACATGGATGAATGTCTAAATCCTACGTAAGACAGAGCTGATTCCAAAGGTTGCAAGCTCGAATCCAGCGATAGAAAGTTGTTTTTTATATTTTTGATTTAACCCTTGTGTGGTGTTCATTTTTTTGTTATTCACCCAATGTTTGTGAGATTGATGGACCCACAAAAAAAAAAAAATCAAAACACAGCCATAACAATTTACATACATTTTGTTGACTTATATCAATTACAAGCAATAGACAGCATACAGTAAGTACATGGTTAAAATGTCAATTTACCTCTGCTAGATCACATACATCAATAAAAGTGCTATTCGTTTTTTTAGGTAAAATGTCAATTAAAATCAAGACTTGAAACAAATACAAATGAAACAAGGTTTATCATCACTATTGATGTTTATTGCTTTGAACTGATTAAATTGGAAGGACAAAGCTTTACATACAGTATTTTATGGAAATGACAAATGAGCCCCAGTGTATACAAATTAAGGCTGGTCTACACACCACATGAGGGACAGAAAAAGACACATCTCAGACTGGCCAATAAAAATAAAAGAATAAGACTGGCAAAAGAACAAACACTGGACAGAGGAACTCGGCCTAGAAGGCCAGCATCCCGGAGTTACCTCTTCACTGTTGACCTTGAGACTGGTGTTTTGCGGGTACTATTTAATGAAGCTGCCAGGTAGACAATAACAGAGCAGCAGCAGCAGTGTAAAGGGGGGGATGCAATTAGTCTGGGTAACCACTTGATTAGATGTTCAGGAGTCTTATGGCTTGGGGGTAGAAGCTGTTTAGAAGCCTCTTGGACCTAGACTTGGCGTTCCGGTACCACTTGCCGTGCGGTAGCAGAGAGAACAGTCAATGACTAAAGTGGATGGAGTCTTTGACAATTTTTAGGACCTTCCTCTGACACCGTCTGGTATAGAGGTCCTGGATGGAAAGAAGCTTGGCCCCAGTGATGTACTGGGCCGTTCGGACTACCCTCTGTAGTGTCTTGCGGTCGGAGGCTGAGCGGTTGCCATACCAGGCAGTGATGTAACCCCTCAGGATGCTCTAGATGGTGCAGCTGTAGAACCTTTTGAGGATCTGAGGACCAATACCAAATAACCTATTCCCCCTCTCCTGAGGTTTTGTCGTGCCCACTTCACAACTGTCTTGGTGTGTTTGGACCATGATAGTTTGTTAGTGATGTGGACACCAAGGAACTTGAAGCTCTCAACCTGCTTCACTACAGCCCCATCGATGAGAATGGGGGCGTGCTCAGTCTTCCTTTTCCTGTCGTCCACAAACATCTCCTTTATCTTGATCACGTTGAGGGAAAGGTTGTTGTCCTGGCACCACATGGCCAGGTTTCTGACCTCCTCCCTACAGGCTGTCTCGTGATTTTCTGTGATCAGGCCTACCACTGTTGTGTCATCGGCAAACTTAATGATGGTGTTAGGGTTTTGCCTGGCCATGCAGTCATGAGTAAACAGGGAGTACTGGAGGGGACTGAGCACACACCCCTGAGGGGCCCCAGAGTGGAGGATCACCATGTTGGGTGTGTTGTTACCTACTCTTACCACCTGGGGGTGGCCCGTCAGGAAGACCAGGATCAAGTTGCAGAGAGAGTTGTTTGTCCCATGGACCTTAGCTTATTGATGAGCTTTGAGGGCACTATGGTGTTGAACTCAGAGGTGTAGTCAATGATTATCATTCTCACATAGGTGTTTCTTTTGTCCAGGTGTGAAAGGGCAGTGTGGAGAGCAATGGAGATTGCAACATCTGTGGATCTGTTGCGGCGGTATGCAAATTGGAGTGAGTCTAGGGTTTATGGCATGACCAGCTTTTCAAAGCACTTCATGGCTACAGACGTGAGCGCTGCAGGTTGCCTTAGTGTTCTTGGGCACAGGGACTATGGTGGTCTGCTTGAAACGTGTTGGTATTACAGACTCGGACAGGGAGAGGTTGAAAAAGACAGTGAAGACACTTGCATGTTGGTCGGAGCATGCTCGAAGTACATGTCCACGTAATCAGTCTGCAGAGAATGTGATCACACAGTCCTGAACAGCTGATGTTCTCATGCTTGTTTCTGTGTTTACTTGCCTCGAAACGAGCATCAAAGTAATTTAGCTGGTTTGGTAGGCTCGTGTCACTGGGCCGCTCTCGGCTGTGCTTCCCTTTGAAGTCTGTAATAGTTTGCGAGCCCTGCCACATCCGACGAGCGTCAGAGCCGGTGTAGTACGATTCAATCTTAGTCCTGTATTGATGCTTTGCCAGTTTGATGGTTCGTCTGAGGGCATAGCTGGATTTCTTATAAGGTTAGAGTCCCGATCATTGAAAACGGCAGCTCTACTCTTTAGCTCAGTGCGGATGTTGCCTGTAATCCATGGCTTCTGGTTGGGGTATGTACGTACAGTCACTTTGGAGACGACGTCATCGATGCACGTATTGATAAAGCCAGTGACTGATGTGGTGTACTCCTCAATGCCATTGGAAGAATCCTGGAACATATTCCAGTCTGTGCTAGCAAAACAGTCCTTTAACTTAGCATCTGCTTCCTCTGACCACTTGTTTATTGACTGTGTCACTGCTGCTTCCTATTTACATTTTTGCTTGTAAACAGAATTCATGAGGATAGAATTATGGTCAGATTTGCCAAATGGAAGGTGAGGGAGAGCTTTGTACTTGTATCTGTGTGTAGAGTAAAGGTGGTCTAGAGTTTTTTTTCTCCCTTGCACATTTGACATGCTGGTAGAAATGAGGTAAAAACAGATTTAAGTTTCCCTGCATTAAAGTCCCTGGACACTAGGAGTGCCTCCTCTGGATGAGCGTTTTTGCATTGAGTGTGGTCTTAGTGACAGCATCGGTTTGTGTTGGTAAATAGACAGCTACAAAGAATATAGATGAAAATTCTCTAGGTAGATAGTGTGCTCTACAGCTTATCATGGAAAATTCTACCTTAGTCGAGCAAAAGCTCGAGACTTCCTTAGATATCGTACACCAGCTGTTGTTTACAAATATACACAGATTTACCAGAGGCTGCTGTTCTATCCTGCCGATACAGTGTATAATGCACTGGCTGTATGTTATTAATGTCGTCATTCAGCTACAACTCGGTGAAACATAAGATATTACAGTTTTTAATGTCCCGTTGGTAGGAAATACGTGATTGTAGTTCGTCCACTCTATTATCCAGCAATTGTACGTTGGCTAATAGTACCGATGGCAAAGGCAGATTAGCCACTCATCGCCGGATCCTCACAAGGCACCCCAATCTCCTTTCGCGATACCTCCATCTCCTTCTCCTGAATGACAGGGATGAGGGCCTGCTCGGGTGACTGGAGTAAATTCCTCTCGTCTAACTTATTAAAGAAAAATTCTTCGTTCAGTTCAAGGTGAGTAATCCCTGTTCTGATGTCCAGAAGTTCTTTCGGTCATAAGAGACGGTAGCAGCAACATCATGTACAAAATGACAGGGATGAGGGCCTGCTCGAAAAAACAAACAAAATAGCACGGTTGGTTCAGAGCCCAGAAAACGGCAGCCATGATTGGCTCTATTACCTTGGGTCAAGTGGACTCGGACACCACATATGTAATATCGATGTGTAGGTGGGTGCACAGTGTGCACTCAATGAAAATGTGTTATTTACATGTTCTCCACAGAAAATGAGCCAAGGCCATTGAGTCTCACGTTGAAAAAATTATTCATTGTATCATTTTTCTTTTAGTAAACATTGAAAATGGGTCCCACAGACCCAAACACCACCCAAGGGTTAAGCCCATCCCTAACCCTGCTACTGGCAGGCCAAGCAGTGCTACATTGGCAAAACCGGGCAGGTAATTCATATAGCACTTGTTATGTCTATGGGGAAACAAAACTGGGTGGGGGCAAGATGTAACAGTAAGAGAGGGAAATTCTGCATAGTGTTTAAATCAGACAGGTTCTGCGGTGTGTACTTGCACACTCCCCATCAGGAATTTGACAACCTAGGATTGGTGCAGCTACTGGCTTGAGAGAGTTTCCACCGTTGTTAAATCCAAATGCGAGGAAGTTCACACTTTGGGGAGAATCAAAGCACTGAGTCTGTGCACCCACATGCAGACTCGAAGGGATTTCAGAGAACATGAAGTGCTGGTGGATCTGTCATGGAGTTTTATTGTTCTCAATCGAGCGTAGAGACATAGTTTTGCATGTTTTAACATGAAATGAGTAGAAGGGAAAAGAGAGATCACCACCCACTGTCATTTTTGGCAAAAAGCTGATTTAATTTCTTCTACACTTTCTGATTCCTTACTCCTTTTCCCTCTGTCCGTTCACCTTCAAGTCATTCTTCTCTGAACTGCAGCAAGAGTGAATTCAAAGTGATTGTCGAAAGTGATTTCGACAACACAATAGCTATGGCACAAGGAAAAACAGAGATTTAAGCACACATGTTTTTCTGAAGTGAGAAGAGAAGTCGACAAAGAAACAAAATGTTTTTATGGTATCATTGATGATTGATGATTATCACAGTGCCATCCGCTTTGTCACTAAAGCACCTTATACCACCCACCACTGCGACTTGTATGCTCTAGTCGGCTGGCCCTCGCTACATATTCGTCGCCAGACCCACAGACCCAGGTCATCTACAAGTCCATGCTAGGTAAAGCTCCGCCTTATCTCAGTTCACTGGTCACGATGGCAACACCCATCCGTAGCACGCGCTCCAGCAGGTGTATCTCACTGATCATCCCTAAAGCCAACACCTCATTTGGCCGCCTTTCGTTCCAGTTCTCTGCTGCCTGTGACTCGAACAAATTGCAGAAATCGCTGAAGTTGGAGACTTTCATCTCCCTCACCAACTTCAAACATCTGCTATCTGAGCAGCTAACCTATCGCTGCAGCTGTACACAGTCTATCGGTAAATAGCCCACCCATTTTTACCTACCTCATCCCCATACTGTTTTTATTTATTTACTTTTCTGCTCTTTTGCACACCAATATCTCCACCTGTACATGACCATCTGATCATTTATCACTCCAGTGTTAATCTGCAAAATTGTAATTATTCGCCTACCTCCTCATGCCTTTTGCACACAATGTATATAGACTCCCCTTTTTTTTCTACTGTGTTATTGACTTGTTAATTGTTTACTCCATGTGTAACTCTGTGTTGTCTGTTCACACTGCTATGCTTTATCTTGGCCAGGTCACAGTTGTAAATTAGAACTTGTTCTCAACTAGCCTACCTGGTTACATAAAGGTAAAATAAAAAATAAAAAATTCATGGAGAACTTTACGCTGTGTTCAACTATTTAACCCTTGTGTTGTCTTAAGGGTAAAAAATGACACTGTTTAATAACAGCAAAGAAACAGCAAAGAACTCAATTATATTTTCAACATCAAATTTGATGACTTTTCCTAGAGTGCCCCCAACATTAGAAAAAGTGAAACATCGCCTTTGTTCATATTTCCATGAAAGCTGTACACCACCAGGGTACAAATATTGTCTTAGGGTCATTTCTGACCTGGCAGTTATAAAATCCTTTACACATATAAATCCTTTACAGATTTTCTGTGCTACTGATTGAACTCAGACAAAACAAAAACGTTCTTGTGCATGTGCAGCCTCTCCCCTCCACGACCCCACACAAGTTCACAGACAAAATAAACATTTCTTGTACAGTACGTATATGAAAATATATCACTATGTGCCAAAACAAGTTCAAGACCTATTGTTTCACTTCAATAAAATGCATTCAAAACTACTTTCTGCACATTTCTGCTACTTTCTTAGGCTATACAAGTACTATCTCTTACTAAAAATATATATGTTTACACCTATGCAGTACCTTTAGCAATAATAATAATAATAATAAACCTCTACTTTAGTAAAGCAAACAATTATGACAGGTGTGTTGTAATAAAAACAACTGGTGTCCACTGATTAAATGCAGTCTTTCTGCATTGTGAAGAGGGAAACCCCACATATTCACAAAGTTTGTGATGAATGACAGGTTGTTTCTTCATGCAATATAGATTTGGTGTTTAAAAGTCAATTAAGCTGCTTTATTTGAGGAGTTTAGTGGTTCATTTTTTACCCTTAGGACAAGGGGAGTAGACAGAATGTTAACACTACACAAGGGTTAACAGCTTATCCTGGTTGTGGATCCTGCAGGCTACTGGGTACAGACCTGTGTTGAAATACTATTGGAAATCATTTCAAATACTTTATCTGTGCTTACTTGAGCTTTCCTGGCGCAATGGAACCAAGTCAAATGGTCTCAAAAGTGCAAACCCAGCCCATCTGGATGTTCAGCCAGACTAAAACAAACGCTAAAAGTATTTGGAAGACTTTAAATAGTATTTGAACTCATATCTGGCTGGGTTTTGCTTGAGTTCTCCTCCAGTTGGCCTTTCTACACTTTATTGGGCCAGATTAGTCTTCCAACGAGTGCCGTCCAGGGCTACGCTGAAAGACTGGCACTATCATCCATGCACCATGAATACTTTATAACCCTAATAAAACATGCATTTATTGTACCAGAAGTGCAGGGAATTATGCTCCGCCACAATACTTGCGCTTGAACTCCCATCATTATATGTCCCAAAAAAATTATCTTTCACTAATTGGTCTTTTGACTAATCAGATCAGCTCTGTGAAAAAATCTGATGTGACTGGTCAGAAAACCAATTAGTGGAAAAAATATCAGAATTGGACTGCCTGTGTAAATGCAGCCCTTGAGGCTCATTACTGATGGAACTTGGAGTGATGATCAGTTGCCATTTTCTTTATTGGGTCTTGGAATGTAATTGGATTCTATGTAATTCTGTATATCAGGATCCAAAACCTAAACCAAATTTACAAACAGCTCATTGACATTGCAATATATTCCACTGTACACAAGTAGATTAGTTTTGACAGATTTATTGTTGAGTTTTCATTAAATAAACCATTTCATTTCGAGATGTCAAGCCAAAAGCTAAGGAGGAAAATATATTGTTTTCAGGAGTATAATCTTTTGCTTTATTTTTTTACAGCTCTTTTTTAGAATGGGCTTTATAAGCCAGCCAACCTTTCATTTCTCTCAAATTCCTTTAACTCCAATGAGATGGGTTTTTTTCTATAGTCTGAGATAGAGATTTGTATTATGAGGATTGGACATTCAGTTAATCCTCAAATTTTTCTCCCCACTTGCAGCATTAACAAAATCATGCATTCGGCCCAAAATGAAATGGATTATTTCAATATGCCTATTACATTGCAGGAGTCAAAAGCATTCAGACGGGTAGTTAAGCAGAACATTAAACACAAAGCTGGCTGTTAATGATGTTGGAAATGAATTAATCGACGTGAAGCATTTTCAAAGTCAGGCGAGACAGGCGAGAGATGCCCCAAAAATGATACATTCCCAGCACTCACATAATAAGACAGACAAGCTTGGGTTTGCCTGGAAAACCAACAAAATGATGTATTTACCCAAATAGAGCTTCATACAACAATGTATGAGAATCGAGGAAAACAATAGCAACAGATACCGAGTTATCTGGAAAGTCGTACAGCAAAACAACCAGAATGCTAGATGGTCGTGATACATTTCATTACACATATTGAGGTATACATTTCGTATGGAAAATAAATGGCCATCGACTTACAACCCCAATACCAGGTCAATACCAGGAAAGTGCTACAGCCTCCAGCCCTTACCTCAACTGACATAAATAACATGTCTAGCTGAATCTCTGTGTTAAGTGACCTTATCCAGATCAATAGCCATAATGAGAGAGTCTGCAGAAGGCGTAGAGCCATAAACAACAACGTGTCGTGTCCGTATCCTTTCAGATCGGCCCATCTAAGTAAAGAACAGCTGATGAGGTTCAACCTCATTAAAGGCAGGGAGTTGTATAAGGTTAGATCGTGCAGCAACTAAGACTGCACTGATGGTTTAAGGGAAGAGCATCAAGTAGGAGTGACACCAAATGTCAAAAGACAATGTGTCAAAGGGCCCGTTCTTCAGTAGATGGAATCCACTGAATACAGACAAGCCATACACTGTTTACTCGTCTGGCAAACGGTACCGGATCATTGGCTCTTAGACCAACAAGCTCCGAAACAGCTTCTACCCCTAAGCCATAACACTGCTAAATAGCCAGACTGCTATCTGCACTGACTCTATCTTGCACTGAACCTACATACACACGCATTCATTACATACGCACGCGCGCACACACACACACACACACACACACACACACACTTTTACACTCATCATTTGCTTCTGCTTCTTTATTTTACTCATATTATTATTTTTCCTGTTGCCCAGTCATTTTACCCTGCCTTCATATACATATCCACCTTTGGATACCTCATACCTCTGCACATTGATCTGGTACTGGTACTCCCTGTACATGGCTCCATTCTTGTGTATTTTATTTTATTCCTTGTGTTACCATTTTATTTGTATTATTCTTTTTAACTCTGCATTGTTGGGAAGGGCTCGTAAACAAGAATTTCATGGTAAAGTTGTATACGGCACGTGACAAATCATATTTGATTCAACATCAGTTCAACGTCTAATTTTGAATTACATTTGGTTGAGTTGTCAACTAACGTGAATTCAATGTGAAATCAACAAAACAATTCACCATGTCATTGGATTTAGGTTCAAAGTTGGGTTTTTGCCCAGTGGGTAAAGTTCCACAGAGCTTGTGGGATGACAGAACTCATTAGAAGCTATAGAGACTAATATTATATTTTTACGGTAGAGACACAGAGGCAGGATGGTAAGAGTGAACGTAAAGGTTGTCCTCAGATCACCTGTGTGTCATTAACTGCTGAAGTTATACCTTGTCAGTCTAAGACATCTAGCAGGCAGGTTCAAACTCAGTCAACCCATAGACAGATTAACAGCAGGCAAAGCTTGAATGTATAGGCTACCAGCCATAGCTACAAATACACATTTAATAAAACCCCATATTTTCTCATTCACAGCCATCGTTAATACCGAGAGCCTAGTCAATGCAAGCAGCGTTTTGAGATTAATAAGAAGGCACCCCTGTATTCCTAACACATTCCACCACTCTTTGCCTGTGTTTGTTGCAGAGATGAGTCATTTGCT